>NC_057803.1:386925522-387221594 GCF_018294505.1 Triticum aestivum | reverse complement strand
GCTCCTCACCGCCGCCGCCATGGAGTTCGTCGTTGGCTCCCTGCTGCCGCCCTGCTCCAGCGACGGATCCGACGGTATCCGGCCCCCACCGCCCGGATCCATCCATCCCCGATGGGATCCGCCTCCCTCCTCCGCCGGAGACACGCCAAGCCACCGCCGTCGTCCCGCTCCGCGCGGAGGAGCGCCGCCGCCCGCTCGACCCTGCCGGCGCCCTTTGACCGCGTCGACCCGACGTGGGCCGCCTTCACACCCCAAAGCCCACCCTTCTCAAGCGGCCTGCTCCAGCGCACCCTGGGCCGCCTCCACCGACCTGGAGTGAGCCCAGCTAGGTGAGCTGGAAGCCGCTAAGTGGGCTGTTTCAGATGTGGCCCGAGACATGTTTTTTCCCATAGATCGTTTTGATATTAATCCTGAGACTGCAGTTTTTATAGAAAAACCCTCTAACTTCATGCATTTAATAACTTCACAACCGTGCATCGGATGTAAATAATTTATATATGTAAAATGACTAGAATTTCATCTAGTTTCATAATATCCAACTTTCATGCATGTTTAAAATGTTTAATGCTGTTTGGTTAAATTTGCTCCTATGTCATGTTAAAATGCTTTAATTCATAACTAAATAACCGTAGCTCCAAACCTAATAAACTTTATATGTAAATGGGGTAGAAAAATGCCTAGTTTAACATGGTGGCCTTACTTTGCATGTTTAACAACTCTAAAATATGGTTTAGGGCAGAACAGTACCAAACCTTAAAATATGCATATGAGGTTTTTCCGGAATTGTTGTTTGTTGTTTCCGGCCTCATTTAAACTTGACTAGATAGGTAGTTTTACTTTGCTTCACCTCTTGCCATGTTAATAAACATTTAATATTGCTGGGTACATAAACAAGATCGAACTAAATAACTTGATGTGGTGTTTCGTCAATATGCAACGGAGTTGCATATTGAGCTCCACTTAATTTGTAGGATTGCTTGTGCACTTTGCCATGCCATGCTTCATTAATCCGGACATGCATCCTACTTGGTTGTGCATCATGCCATGTTCATGTGATGGTTGTTTTACTTTGTTGTTTGCTTCTTTCCGATGTTGCTTCTTCGGGTTGGTTCCGTTAACGTCGCGTTTGTGAGGATTCGTTCGACTACGTCCGTTTATCTTCTTCATGGACTCGTTCTTCTTCCTTGCGGGATTTTAGGCAAGATGACCATACCATGGAAATCACTTCTATCTTTGCTTGCTGGTTGCTTGCTCTATTGCTATGCCTATGCTATGATACCTACCACATGCTTTATCATGCCTCCCATATTGCCATGTCAAACCTCTAACCCACCTTGTCCTAGCAAACCGTTGTTTGGCGATGTTACCACTTTGCTCAGCCCCTCTTATAGCGTTGCTAGTTGCAGGTGAAGATTGGAGTTTGTTCTATGTTGGAACATGATTATTTGTTGGGATATCACAATATATCTTATTTACTTAATGCATCTATATACTTGGTAAAGGGTGGAAGGCTCGGCCTTATGCCTAGTGTTTTGTTCCACCTTTGCCGTCCTAGTTTCCGTCATATCGGTGTTATGTTCCCGGATTTTGCGTTCCTTACACGGTTGGGTTATAATGGGAACCCCTTGACAGTTCGCCTTGAATAAAACTCCTCCAGCAAGGCCCAACATTGGTTTACCATTCGCCACCTAGCCTTTTCTTTCCCTTGGGTTCTGCAGACTCAAGGTCATATTTATTTAAACCCCCGGGCCAGTGCTCCTCTGAGTGTTGGTCCAACTTGTCAGCCGCCGATGGCCACCAGGGGCAACTCTGGGCTGGCCTACCAGAAGTTTGGACAATCCGGTGTGCCCTGAGAATGAGATATGTGCAGCTCCAATCGGGATTTGTCGGCACATTCGGGTGGCTTTGCTGGTCTTGTTTTACCATCGTCGAAATGTCTTGTAACCGGGATGCCGGGTCTGATCAGATTGTCTTGGGAGAAGGAATATCCTTCGTTGACCGTGAGAGCTTGTGATGGGCTAAGCTGGGACACCCTTGCAGGGTTTTGAACTTTCGAAAGCCGTGCCCGCAGTTATGGGCAGATAGGAATTTGTTAATGTCCGGTTGTAGAAAACCTGAAGTTTATCTTAATTAAAATACATCAACCGCATGTGTTACCGTGATGGTCTCTTCTCGGCGGGGTCCGGTAAGTGAACACGGTGTTGGAGTAATGCTTGATGTAGGTTGTTCTAGGATCACTTCTTGATCATAGTTGTTCGACCGTGCTTTGCCTTCTCTTCTGGCTCTCTTTTGCGTATGTTAGCCACCATATATGCTAGTCGCTTGCTGCAGCTCCACCTCATACCTTTTACCCTACCTATAAGCTCCTCAGTCTTTTAGGATTATATATATATTAGAGAGTGGGATTATTTTTACTCCTCAGTCCCTTCGTCGCTCTGTTGAGGCATCCTGACATAGAGTTTTGACTCTTCTCTTCTCAAATTTCACTTAAATTTTTTTAGGATCACACGGGTATCTTGGAATTGTTACGATGGTTTTGTGACGAGAACATTGTTCTTGGTGCCTCCTGACATTTAGGGGTTGTGGCAGTGTCCCGGGGAGTTGAGCTCCGAGGTGTTGTCGTCACAATTTTATCGTTGCAGTTCTGGAATACCTGAGTTTTGCCGACATCGAAAATCTCTTTTATGCAGTTGTTGGTGAGATAACCTCAACGCCACCCAGTATTGGGGCGGGAGTTCGGGAGTATTGCCATAACTCGTATAACGGATGCTTTTCAAAGGTTGAGGTAAATGATTTCCGAAGGTTTCTTGGTTATGTGTTGAAGGATGGATATAGCTGGATGTAGGATTTGTTAGTTTTGGGTGAGATTATTATGCTTCCCCTGTATGCCCAACACCTGATTGCATAACCGGAAAGTTTCGGGAGTTTATAAGTGGGAATTCAAGTAGCTCTTAGGATATCTTTCCTACAGATGCATGATATGAGATTGGGGTTCGACGTCTAGTGGTCCGCCTATCCACGGTTGGTTTTACAGTGGTCTCGTTGTGTCTTAAAGACTCCTTGGCTATGTTGACTCGGGGACGCTTCGTATGTCATGTGCACTGCCTTGTACATGATGGTGCTGTACAATCGAGCCCGTGTAGGCCCCACCACGAAAACTTCGGATGAAATCTCGATCATATGTTTGTTCCGGCTTATTCTGCAAGCAATCCTTGTTTTGTTTTGAGTTGTGGTATTTGAGTTGCTTCAAAGTCAAATGTTGATTCTATACCTTCCCCAAATGGTGTTCTCATACTCCGATGTGAATACTAATCCTTCTCGATAATCGAGATTGTCATATCACTCCTTTTCACCGGTGTGTTTCTCTTCAAGTGGATCCGATCATTTTCAACATCCTCAAGATCAACTCAAATTTTTCGTCAACGGTGTTTGTTTCATCCGTCTCCAAGTTGTCTTTGTTTTCCCACCCTCCCACCCTTTTTCCTCAAGGACTCAGATTTCTTATTCAAGTATCATTTTATTCATGGGAAGCCTCTCCATTCCTTTTCCGTCAATGTTCTTATCCGGTGATTCTCATGAAGATTCTAATGGAGCTTCAAGTTTGTCATTCTTCATTCTTTTCATCTCCGGTGGTTTCAAGTCAAGCTTTGTTGATCATATCCTTTCCTCATTTCAATGTTTTCTCATGCCAGTGCACCTCTTAATCATCCACTTCTCGCTATTCAATTGTTCCGGAGTGCTAAAGATATCTCGAAGATTCATGTTCCCACTCCGCATTCGATCAACCTATTCCGAGGTTGTTATCTCATTCAAGCCATCTAATTCAACCAGTGCAATCTTTCTTTTAAATCATTTCAATGTGTATCTTTCAGTGGGCCCTAACCCACATGTCTTTCCCAGGATTTTACCTGACTCTTCTTATTTTCCTGGAGTTATCCTCAAGTTTTTCTCAAAGTTTGACATAAAAATGAGTTATCATCAGTCAAATGCCTTTCTCCAAGATCTTTCAAAATTCTTTCATCATTGGCTCAACCTCTTCATTTTTGATTCTCCCAGAGTGTCTAAGCAATTCTCAGTGGTGGTTTTCGTCATCTTTCTCAACATTTGAAGACCGAAGAAGATTTTCTCTTTAATCTTGCTCCATTCTGTTCAAGATTCATGGTGCTAGCCTTATGTCATCCTCTCATAATTGTTTTCGATTGTGAGAATTCTTTTCACCCATCGGGAGCATTTCATGAGTTGTTTCCATTTCTTTCCTCCGAAGGCCATCTTTTCAAATATTATTCATTCTAGCTTGCAGCTATTGTTCTCCAAATCTTACCGGTGCTTCATTCAAGCATTATCTAATCACCTCGTGATCTCTTCATTCTCTTGCATATAAATTTCCCTAAGTATCGTTGTTCGTTTTCAAATTCTTACTGATGTATCGTGCAAATATTCTCTAATCACTTCGGGATCTCTTTGTTCACTTGTATCTAAATTCTCTCAAGTATCCTCGTTCATTTCATAATTCTTTCCAGTGTTCCTTTATCTTTTCTTCGGTCATTTCAATTCTTACGGTGGTTCTCCCAAGATTCTTCTTCCTTCGTGTATCATATCAATGCATTCGTGCTTTTCAAATTCTACCGGTGGTTCGTTGAAGACCTTCTCAATTTTGCGCTATATCTCTCTTAATCCTTTCCAACGGGAATAAGTAGTATGCCAAATCCATTGCTTGTCATCAATTTAAATTGGTGAAGGATACGCATAACATAATTCTTATTCTTGTTTCATCCAAGTGATCAATTCCTTCCTTCGGAGTTTGTTCATGATGAATAAATTCTTTATTTCTTAGTTCCATCTTTTCCTTTTCCGGAGTTCCAAGCTCTTTCAATTATATCATTTCAAAGCTTCATCTAATCATTGCAAGGCTTCAGTCTTATTCTTTTCATCCTTCACTTCCTTTTGATCATTCTTTTATTACCAGAGTTCTTCACGAAGGCTCAACATGATGATTTGCAAGGATACTTTTCATTCTTCAATTGTTCTTCAAGATTTCTCTCGGAGCTAAGATCTGCCAAGATATTAGTCTAAAATAAACATGGTGCCCAACACATGTTTTGTTTGAGGAGTTCAAGCCTTCTTCATCTTGCATTCCGAAGTGCAATTCTTTCTGCCGTATCATTTCAGGTGGTGCTATGTCATTCTTCATAATTTGAGTTCATGTTTCATGATTCACATGTTGTCAAGAATGAGATATCTTAAATCCATCAATCTCTTCATTGGAGTTATCTTGGGTTATATTTCACCTAAAACCTTCCCTAAGGAATGTTGCTAATTGTGGTGTTTATCGGTGATCCAAGTTTTCCTCCTATTCTTGTGATGAAAGTTGTTGTCATCTCTTCATCACTCTCAAGCAAGCAATTGTTTGTGTTTGTGGCAGGTTTTCACCTCAAGTTTTTGAGATGTTTTCCAAAAGCCCTCAACAAGCCTGTTCTTTTCGTTGTTGATTTCCCAACAACTCCGTTCAATCCTTCTTTTTAAGGATGCTCTCTCAAATTCATTTGCGGTAGAACATGTTGTTTTCTTCTCCGTTCTTTTCATTGCATTCTTTCATTTCTCCCAGAGGCATTTTGATGATGCTCTCTTCACTCATCATCTTGTATTGTGAAGATCATGTTCTTTCCTTTGCTTATCCATTCAACCAGAGTGTCGTGTTTTCATTCAAGTTCTCTCATCTGATCAAGTTTTACCTCTTCTCAACTGGAGTGCTGTCTGAAATCTTTCTTACCCCTTGTGCCATTCTTTCAATAGTTCTGGAGGCAGCGTGTTGTTGATGTCATCAAGTATCCTCTCATCTTGTCAAGTTCTTGTTAATCCCTTCCATTTGCAGTCGGAGTGCTGTACAAATTATACCATTCTTTTTCCTCCTCTATCTTGTTTTAACCGGAGTGTTGTCGTAATTGATCTTTATCGTTCCTTCTGCATCTCGTTTCTACTTGCATGTACTTCTTGTCCTTTGTAACACTTTTCATATGCCTTTCAACCTACAAGGTTCTAGTAATGACCCTTGTTCCTCTTTTCGAACGGAGTGTTTTCAACTTTGTTCATCTCCGTTGTATTCTTTTCTCAAAATCGTTTAACCTCTCAAGGTTCTTGGTTTCACTCGTTTGTCAAAGAAGCAACTTTATTTTACCTCTTCCTCTTTCGTTTCTCCCTGGTGCCATCCTAGATCTCGGGACAAGATCCTCTCGTAGTGGTGGAGTGTTGTGACGCCCCGAGGCTGATGCGCCAGGTGTCTTCGAGTTATTCGCTGTCGTTGCCATGTCATTCGATTGCGTGTTGCATCTTGTCTTGTCATCATGTCCATTGCATCTTCATGTTTTCAAAACTTGCATCCGTCCGGGTTCCCCCAGTTTCGTCCATTGTCCGTTCTGACCCAGACACACTTGCACGCGCCCGCAGCACCTCCGAAATATTATTTTATAAGTCGCCGGAAAATGTTCTCAGAATGGGTTGAAAGTTGGCGTGCGGTCTTATTATAGTGTAGGTAGGCCGCCTGCCAAGTTTTATCGCATTCGGAGTTTGTTTGATGCCCCAACGGATAACTATAGCGGCATTATAGTCGGTCAAATAGTCGGACGTTTTCTGTCTCCGGAAACAGTTGCCGGGCTGCACTCCTCCTCTCTCATCTCGGCCCAACCTCTTTTCACAACCCACCTACAGCCCACCTAAACCCCCCTCCGTTTCGGACCGTCAGATCGCGACCGGAGGCTCCGAAACGCTCCTAAAACCCCCCTAAACCCAAACCCTAGCCATCCGTGCCTATATATGAACAACCCCTTCCAAATTGGGCAGCCTAGCCCTTCCCTTACCTCCCTGCCGCCTCCCTCCTCAAATTCCGTGCCACCAACCGCCCCCTCATTTTCTGGCACCAGCCACCATCGTCCCGCCACTTGGTGAGCCTCTAATGGCCGCGCCGCCACCTGAGACCTCCAGCGCGCCCCCCGGACCAGTGGCAAGCCGCCACGCGTCGCCCCAGCCCCTCCCTCATGCCTCCAGCCGCGAGGGCCCGCCGGAACCCATCTGCGGCCCACCTCAGGCCGATCTGGGCCTGAGGCGCTCGCAACGCGCCTCGCCTCCTCGCCCGCTTCCCCGCTGCCAAGCGCCGCCCGCCGGAGTGCACCCCTTCTCGTCGCCCCGCCACCGCCGGCTGGCTCCGCCGCTGCCGAGCCTCAGGCCAGCTCCGCCGCCCCTCCTCTACATCTCCCTGCCTCTCCCTAACCTCTCTCCTCTCCCGTGCAGTGCTCCTCGCCGCCGCCGCCATGGAGTTCATCGTTGGCTCCCTGCTGCCGCCCTGCTCCGGCGACGGATCCGGCGGGATCCCGCCCCCACCGCGCGGATCCATCCATCCCCGATGGGATTCGCCTCCCTCCTCCGCCGGAGACACGCCAAGCCACCGCCGTCGTCCCGCTCCACGCGGAGGAGCGCCGCCGCCCGCTCGACCCTGCCGGCGCCCGTTGACCTCATCGACCCCGCGTGGGCCGGCTTCACACCCCAAAGCCCACCCTCCTCCAGTGGCCTGCTCCAGCGCCCCGTGGGCCGCCTCCACCGACCTGGGCTGAGCCCAGCTAGGTGAGCTGCAAGCCGCTAAGTGGGCTGTTTCAGATGTGGCCCGAGACATTTTTTTTCCGCAGATCATTTTGATATTAATCCTAAGACTGCAGTTTTTACAGAAAAACCCTCTAACTTCATGCATTTAATAACTTCACAACCGTGCATCGGATGTAAATAATTTATATATGTAAAATGAGTAGAATTTCATCTAGTTTCATAACATCCAACTTTCATGCATGTTTAAAATGCTGTTTGGTTAAATTTGCTCCTATGTCATGTTAAAATGCTTTAATTCATAACTAAATAACCGTAGCTCCAAACCTAATAAACTTAATATGTAAATGGGGTAGAAAAATGCCTAGTTTAACATGGAGGCCTTACTTTGCATGTTTAACAACTCTAAAATATGGTTTAGGGTAGAACAGTACCAAACCTTAAAATATGCATATGAGGTTTTTCTGGAATTGTTCTTCGTTGTTTCCGGCCTTATTTAAACTTGACTAGATAGGTAGTTTTACTTTGCTTCACCTCTTGCCGTGTTAATTAACATTTAATATTGTTGGGTACATAAACAATATCGAACTAAATAACTTGATGTGGTGTTTCGTTAATATGCAATGGAGTTGCATATTGAGCTCCACTAAATTTGTAGGATTGCTTGTGCACTTTGCCATGCCATCCTTCATTAATCTGGACATGCATCATACTTGGTTGTGCATCATGACATGTTCTTGTGATGGTTGTTTTACTTTGTTGTTTGCTTCTTTCCGGTGTTGCTTCTTCAGGTTGGTTCCGTTAACGTCGCGTTGTGAGGATTCGTTCGACTACGTCCGTTTATCTTCTTCATGGACTCGTTCTTCTTCCTTGCAGGATTTCAGGCAAGATGACCATACCCTCGAAATCACTTCTATCTTAGCTTGCTAGTTGCTCGCTCTATTGCTATGCCTATGCTACGATACCTACCACATGCTTTATCATGCCTCCCATATTGCCATGTCAAACCTCTAACCCACCTTGTCCTAGCAAACCGTTGTTTGGCGATGTTACCGCTTTGCTCAACCCCTCTTATAGCGTTGCTAGTTGCAGGTGAAGATTGGAGTTTGTTCTATGTTGGAACATGATTATTTGTTGGGATATCACAATATATCTTATTTATTTAGTGCATCTATATACTTGGTAAAGGGTGGAAGGCTCGGCCTTATGCCTGGTGTTTTATTCCACTCTTGCCACCCCAGTTTCCGTCATATCGGTGTTATGTTCCCGGATTTTGCGTTCCTTACACGGTTGGGTTATAATGGGAACCCCTTGACAGTTCGCCTTGAATAAAACTCCTCCAGCAAGGCCCAACATTGGTTTACCATTCGCCACCTAGCCTTTTCTTTCCCTTGGGTTCTGCAGACTCAAGGGTCATATTTATTTAAACCCCCGGGCCAGTGCTCCTCTGAGTGTTGGTCCAACTTGTCAGCCGCCGATGGCCACCAGGGGCAACTCTGGGCTGGCCTACCAGAAGTTTGGACAATCCGGTGTGCCCTGAGAATGAGATATGTGCAGCTCCTATCGGGATTTGTCGGCACATTCGGGTGGCTTTGCTGGTCTTGTTTTACCATCATCGAAATGTCTTGTAACCGGGATGCCGGGTCTGATCAGATTGTCTTGGGAGAAGGAATATCCTTCGTTGACCGTGAGAGCTTGTGATGGGCTAAGTTGGGACACCCCTGCAGGGTTTTGAACTTTCGAAAGTCGTGCCCGCGGTTATGGGCAGATGGGAATTTGTTAATGTCCGGTTGTAGAAAACCTGAAGTTTATCTTAATTAAAATACATCAACCGCGTGTGTTACCGTGATGGTCTCTTCTCGGCGGGGTCCGAGAAGTGAACACGGTGTTGGAGTAATTCTTGACGTAGGTTGTTCTAGGATCACTTCTTGATCATAGTTGTTCGATCGTGCTTTGCCTTCTCTTCTCGCTCTCTTTTGCATATGTTAGCCACCATATATGCTAGTCGCTTGCTGCAGCTCCACCTCATACCTTTTACCCTACCTATAAGCTTAAATAGTCTTGATCGCGAGGGTGTAAGATTGCTGAGTCCCCGTGACTCACAGATACCTCCAAAACCAGCTTGCAGGTGCCGACGATATCAGTGCAGGTGACGAAACCCAGCTCAGTTGGGATCTCGATGAAGATCATGTTCGTTGTGTTGTTTCGTTTCCAGTTGATTAGTAGTGGAGCCCAGTCGGGACGATCGGGGATCTGTGTAGCATATGGGGTAGTCTTCTTTTATTTTGGTTCCGTAGTCGGACCTTGTCTATATCTGGATGATGTAATGCTTTATTCATGTATTGAGTGAAGTGGCGATTATAAGCCAGCTATGTATCTCTCTCCCTTATGTATTACATGGGTTGTGTGAAGATTACCACACTTGCGACATTGCTTTCAATGCGGTTATGCCTCTAAGTCGTGCTTGGACACGTGGGAGATATAGCCACATCGAGGGTGTTACAGATGAACATCATACGGTAAGAGGAGCTAGAATCGTTCATATTGACTAAGTTGACAAAGCCCTCCGTCCCCGTCAACTTGGTAGGCCCACAAGTCAGCCTCCCACTATGCTGGGTTCCAGCTGGCAGGGGGAATATTCATTTTTTTGTGCGTAATAAGGAGGCACTTCCTTGCATGCGAAGATAGCTGGTGGGTCCGACATGTCAGCGGGGGGCACTTTATTTCGCGAAATACAAAGGCGCTTCCGGTGGGTCCCAGATGTCAGGTGGAGGAATCATTAGTTTGCACGTAATATGGAGGCATTTCCTTGTTTGCAGACGTGGACCCAGCTGTCAGCCTCTCCATGCACAGTCTACTTCCGATGGTGTCATTCGTTGACCACGTTGACCACCGTGCCGAGCGCATCCAAGGTGGTGGACGACGGCGAGGCCCCGGACAGCAACGAGCCAGAGATGGGAAGACGCGGGAGTAGAGTCGCAGACAGAGAGGTGTACGAGGGTTAACTGGTTCTAGTGCGGTGTGGTTCGGTAGTCGGTGGAGAAGAACAGAAGGTGTGGAGGGGTGGAGGGATGGCCTGGCCAACGATGGAGTAGCGCTTCATAGCGAAGCATGCTAAGCAGAGCTGCTAGCAGGAGGAGGCGGGAGGTGGTCCCGGCGGCGCTGGAGGAAGAAGACGAGAGATTGAAGATGGATGCCGGTCGTTGGATGTAAATCCAACGGCTAACATGTCAGAATCATTTGTTGACTAAATTGACAACGACTTGCATTGGCTTCGACCTATCGGCCCACATTTCAGCCTCCAAAAATATGGCCCGTATTCAACCCATTTTTTCAGAATTTACGGTCTTTTTTTGCATGGTAGGATTTACAGTCAATTTGATCTTTTTTTTGAATTACAGCCATTAGCTGGGCTGGGTGAACAAATAATGTAGCGTCCATGCGGCCCATTTATTTTATTTCCTAAAAAATTACAGCCCATTTGCACTTTCTCGAAATACACAATTTTGCTGGGCTGATTCTAATTATAATGTTGGGTTGGGCCAGCAATGTTATCAAAAAATAAAAAGGGGCAGAGCATTTTGTTATAATAAAAAGGGGCAGAGCATTTTGTTATAAAAAGGGGCAGAGCATTTAAATAATAAGTGATATTATTACATTCGTCCTTAAATCTTACCAAGCTTTTGTACACAATCACTAGGATTTTCGTGCCAAAATAATCCAGGATTTTATTTGTTAAGAAATTATTTTTATAAGTTGATAAGATGTGGGATATTGTTTTCTTACATATGTAAGTATCTATTAAATATATGATGACAATAAAAATAAATATAGTACCATATAAAATAATTTTTTTAAAAAAACAGGGAGCATCTCCCCGGTTCCATTGTTGAGGACGAAATCACAACCTATTCTGATACAGCAGCTCAAAGAGCAGTTCGAAAGCAAAGGTAGAAAAGCTACAAACTAGCGGGGGGTGGATGAACAAGTTCTGTGAATAACACAAATCACCCGAGCGGTGCCAAAGGCAGAACAGATAGAGCACTCAAATGACACAAGGAGGTTCCAGTGAAGCCTTCATGGTCTTCAGTCGAGGGGCCGTGTCAGCCTGCGGCGACCAGTCAGCAAGCGGAGGCACCAGGCTGGAAGGCGTAGCATGGTGGATGTCCCTCTTTTTCAGCACCAGGTGCCCATCATCTTCATCAGAGATCTTGAGACGAGCCCACGGGTCCAGCCCCAGAGCAGGTCGAGCCTTGTTCAACCACAAGTGATCACCAACGGTTTCTGGAGGGATCTTGTTAGGGTTTCCATGAAGCTCATCAACTTTCCCTTGTCCGATCCGGAGGAGAGAATCGCCTAGTTCCTCACCATGTTCCTGATCAACCTCAAGACCCACGGAATGGAAATCCAGGAGGTGTTACTGAAAATCATAGCATTTCTATATTTCCAGAGGCACCAAAGGACAGCTGAGCTAATGGTGTTTAAAACTGAGCAATTTTTGGTAGCAATCTAGAATCTGGCGACAGATTCGAAGGATGAGCCAATCTGACTAGAGAAATATTACTCAATGTGGGCCCAGAGATGTTTAGCAACCATACATTCAAAAAATAGGTGAGAACAAGACTCTTGTTCCAAGCAGTAAACACAATCAAGGGGTTTGATGATGTGTCTCTTCCTAAGGTTATCCCTAGTCATCAATTTGTTTTTGGAGAGAAGCCAGAGAAATACATGAATTTTAGGGGGAACTCTCAATTTCCAAACAACAGGGATAAACACGGGTTGAACCCCTCTAAAGTTGATAACATGATAGAGGGAGCTGGAGGAATACTTGCCCTTATTGTCTAGCTGCCAAATCAGGGCATCCGGCTTGGCAGTAAAGGTAATGCTTTTGGCAATTTCCTCCAACTGGAACCATTGTTCCATGAGACTATCACTAAAGTTCCTTCTAAAAGAGAGTTTTAGGCATTGACCATCCCAAACTTCATTGACACTTTCGTTAAGCTCATTGCGGATAGAGTAAATAGGACAAAATTGGACTGCTAGGGGGATGTGCCAAATCAAGTATCTTCCCAGAACCTGGTTCTGCTCCCATCCCCTATGTTCCATTTGTAGCCAAATTTCACAGCATGCATAATAGATTTTAATCTTTTCCAGAATCTAGAGGTCTTAGGGTTGGAGGAAGGGACAAAAATATTAGGTTTATTTCCTAGGTATTTATGGGCAATAAGAAGCTTCCAGGGTTTTAGGTCTTCCTCATGGAATCTTTTAATCCAAGACCCTAGAAGACAGATGTTAATTTCTTGGAGGTTAGGTATGCCTAGGCCTCCAAAATCTTTTTTCATAGAGACTAGGGCCCAATTAGCAAGGTGTAGCTTCCTATTTCCCTCAAAATCATTCCACAAGCAATGAGACATCTGAGAATTGATGAAGTTCACTGCCCATTTACGGAACTTGAAGAAGGAGAGGAGATACACTGGAATGCTAGCCAAACAAGCTTGTATGAGGATCAATCTACCTCTGTAAGAGAGAAGTTTGCCCCTCCACCCAGCAATCCTTTTAATGATTTTATCTAGAAGGGGTTGGATATCCTCTCTCCTCAGTTTATCATAGTGGAGAGGGATACCTAGGTACTTAATGGGGAAGTTACCTTTATTACAGACTAGAATAGAGCGGAAGTCAGCTAACTCCTGATCATCCATGTTAATAGGGATGAGTTCACTTTTAGAGTAGTTGATTCTCATGCTTGAGACTTGTTCAAACCAGGTTAGAATAGTTTTCAGATTGCTAGCATGTGTGGAGTCATTGTCTAAGAAAAGGATGGTATCATCTGCATATTGAAGGCAGATGATGCCACCAGGGCAGACCTCAGGACAGAGCCCTGCAATCAGACTATGATCAGCAGCTTTGCTCAGCATTTTAGTAAGAACGTCCACTACTAAATTAAACAAAAGCGGGGAGATGGGGTCACCTTGCCTAAGGGCTTTACCAGCAAGGAAAAAATTAACTTTCACAGTTATTTAACTTGACCCCAACAGACAACCCATGAGTAAGTTGCTGGGCAACTCTCCTCTGTGAAAGGCTTGGAAAAGATCTAAGAGATCATTTTTCACCAAGTCCCAAAAATTCTGGTAAAACAAGAAGGGAATCCCATCAGGACCAGGAGCCCCATCAGGATAAGAGCTAAAAATGGCTTCCTTCACCTCTGTCTCTGAAAAAGGGGCTTCTAGCAGCTCATTTTCACCAGACAAACTTTTTTAGAAGCAGAGAAAAAAATGTTTTGTAGAGTGAACCCAAAAAGGGTTTTCTTTCTTAAACATGTCTTTGTTGAAGTCACCAGCGACTTTCAGCATCTCATCTACCTCAGTAACAGGGCCATTAGGGCCATCAAGGGAGTGAATGAGGGTTTTCCTCCTCCTTTGGTTAGCTACTGCATGGAAGTAAGCAGTATTTCTATCACACTCCTTAATGTTCCTATCTCTAGACCTTTGTTTGGATTTGAATTCTTCTTGAAGCCAAATTTTCTTGAGCTCTCCATGGACAAAGTTTAATCTATTAGTCTCAGCCTCGGAGAGGTCAGTGGTTTCTGCCTTAATATCTAGAGAATCAAACTCAAGGAGGAGAAGCCTTTCGTATCTTCTAAGATTAGCTTCCTCATTGGAGTTCCACCCTTTGTTAGTTCTTCTAAATCTCCTGATTTTGATCTAGCAATTTTCTAGGGGGCAGCTGCTCCCAGTAGGCTCATTCCAGATTTTCTTGACTAGCTCAGTAAAATCTTCTCTAAGCAACCACCAGTTTTCAAATTTAAAAATATTGCTCTTTGGAGTTTGGTTAAGACCAGAGTCCCAGAGCAAAGGAGTGTGGTCACTACCACATGTGGGCAGAGCTCTACAACTAGAAAGGGGAAAGAAACTATCTAATTATGTGTCACAGAAAATTCTGTCAATGGTGGACATAATCCTGGAGCAGCACTTCCAACATATCTAGCAGAACTGTGGGTTTTCCTTCTGACAGGGCAATTCTCAACTTTATGGGTAACCATTTTGCAGATAAAACAACTCTTGGGCTTGACACATTTATCCAAATGATGCCCTGGTTCCCCACAGTTGTAGCGGATCACCTCAGAGTATGCCATAAGGCCCGAAGCAGGGGCAGGAGCAGTTTTCTGGATGTCCTATCTCTTCTTTTGCTAATTCTTGCCTTGAGATTTCCCACTGATCTGAGAGTCAGAACCACCAGCAGGTTGATCTTGGGTAATTACAGGAGCCTGCCCAGATTGTGCCCCCGTTTGGGGCGGAGGTGGCCGTACCACTGCCCAACCGGCGCTCCCCCCAACTGTAATAGGGGAAATTCATCGGAGTTCCTGGTTCCTTCTCATCCTCCAGCCAGATGTTGTCTCTCAGGAAGCAGAAATAACCACCAGACAGCTCAATTGAAGCAGATTGCAAGCCTAATTCCAATCTTCTGCAGGTTTGGGGGAGAGGTAAGGTAGGGGATCCACCTGCTCCGGCTCCGGTGGCATGCTGGTGGGCAGGAGTCCAGTCAAGCATTCCCATCCCGCAGCACGACGTGGATCTCCTGAATTCACTTCTCCTTTCGCCCATCGAATGAACGCAATCGGCGTCTCACTTGGGTGGGGCATCCTATGATTCTCCGAGAAATCTCCTTCAAAGTAGATCCGCAGGGCTAGATTCAGCAGCGCCCAATCCACATGATCCTTGCACATCCGAGCGTACCTGCGCGAGTGAGAGAACGGATTCGGTCCCTCCTCGGCTTCCTCCCTCGCAGCTTCCTCCTCTGCTTCCCTCCATTCGCGCGTGCACTGGGTCTAGGAGAGAGCATCATCGCGGATCCGCATCGCCCGCTCCCTCCATCTCCTCCCTCGAGTCTCCTGCAGCACCACCGGTGCGACGGAGTCGAGCGGCTGGAGCATCCACGGGAAGGCTTTGTAGACATGTGGGAGATGCATCTTGTACATCTTCCTGTCTTCCAGCCATTCCCCCGTGGATATGGCCGGCGACTCCATGGGGCGCGCGAGCGGACTTGCTGAGGGGGGCATGCACGCCCGGACTCAGGAGGCGGGGGGTGGCGGCGAGATCTATGGCGGCAGCGAGGGTGGAGGTAGTGGCAGGGGTGGCGGCGAGGGTGGAGGTAGTGGCGGGGGCGAAGGGGATCGCGAGAGCGGTCATCTATTTGCCAATTATGTGAACTAAACAGTCAATATATAAAATAATTTAAATATATATAATATAGTTAGAAGGGAAACATAAGTTGGACCTGGCGTTCCTATTCTTATATAGAAAAATAGAACAGACCTCTGCGTTTTCTTCAAAAAATACATAAATTGGGCTGCCAAAAATAAAACCTCGGATGGGAGGTCCATAGGCCTGTCGATACATGATGTCCCTAAGAAAATACAAACAGACCTATGGACCTCCCATCCGAGGACGTGGGCTGCGCATGTTAAAAATGAAAGCCTAGACGGGGCAGCCCAAAACCACGTCCAACACTTGCCAAAACTTCGTCCCTCGTGTTCTCTATGTTTCACACACTCGACATTGTGTGGGCATTTTGATTGTGCATCATATGAAGATTTGCTATGCATGAATGTTGATCAGCATGATGTTAACTGGCTGGTAGTTCCATTTTCGACCATGAATAAAACTTCCAACATGATGTTAACCTTGTTTGAAAAGGCCGTGTTTATATAAATGCTCTTCCTCTGAAAGTTGCAGTTTCTTATCTGAAACTGAACTTGCAGTTTCTTATCTGAAACTGAAACTTGCAGTTTCCTCTCTGAGAATCACATTGTCTGCACTTTTATACTCCTATGAAACTACATTTTTTAAGTGCTAAAAATAGATATCTAGAATTCATAAAATACTTCATATGCTCGATACTGCAAATCTGAAATTCAAAAGACATTCATATCTGAGGGTATTCTCAAAATACACAACACAAAACACAATTCACAACCTCCAAATACTGACAACCCTAAGCTCCTCCTGACAATTCACAACCTGCCCGACTATTGGGCTGGGGGGCAGCCCCCTCCTATTCCTCGGCGGCAGACAGCCGCCCCGTTAGACGATGTGAACGGCGAGGGAGACGATGGCGGGGAAGCATCGTCAGGCCAACTTCTTTTCTCCTCTTGTAGTTGGGTTCGGTCGACGAAGACTCCACTGGCTCGCTCTGGCAGGACACCCTCACAAACGGCACCCTGTAGATGCTCGATCCTTCAATCTCTAGTGGATGCTCCATCTGGGATCGATACTCCCACCACCACTCCCTCACGATCGGATTCGGTGAATCTGTTTGCTCCATGGCCCAGAGGATCAGCTCTATGTACTTCGGCGCGACTCCCTCCGGGAGTATCACCACCTTTTCGCTCTGTTGCAGATATTTGGCCATGGATGTCGCCGTCGCCGCTAGTTGGTCCTTGTTGTCAAACCAAGACTGTATCTCCAACATCCTAGCTAGCTTCACAGGGTCGCCATCTGCAATCCTCACGTATCGGTTGTACTCCTCCATCGATCTACTTCTCCACAACACCTTCACTCGCCGACAGTGGTTTTTGAATGGAAGAGGAGAGGAGCAGTGCTGTTTGGATTAGAACGGGAGAGGAGCGACAGTGGTTTTGGACTGGAACAGGAGAGGAGGGGTGGTGGTTTTGAAATGGAAGAGGAGAGGAGCGGCGCTGCATTTAGATTGGAAGAGGAGAGGAGTGGCAGTGGTTTAAGAGGAGAAGAGCGGAAGAGCGGCGCTGGTCTTGGAAGTATTTTTTTGTTGTTTCGCGTATTTTGGGTCAAAGTTTGACCACGTACTGTATTTGACAAGCAAAATGTGAATGCATGTCACCAAAAATTGTATCGTTTGGTTCGTATCTGAATGTACTTTCAAATTATAGTCCCTCCATTTTTGTATACAAGGCCACAAACTCATATTACATGTACCAAGGTAAAAATCAATGCTATGTTTAAGTCAATGTTGCAAGGTAGCTTGTCACCTTGATTGTCATGTTAATTAATGTGGTTTTTCTCTCCCAAGCAAAACAAGCCAACCCTCTTACTCCTCATTGGTTGATTAATGTTGGGAATGCAAGCTAACCTTCTCACTCCCGCATGCACACAAGGGATATTAATGTCCTCGGGTGCTAGTACGAGGAAAACGCCATCAATTTTGCCTCGATTAATGTTAGTGGCCTTGTATAGTTGCAAATTGTAATTTTGATAGTGGCCTTGTATACAACATATAACATATATTTTATGTGCGAAAATCATGGTCAATTATGACCCAAAATAAAAGGGAGACTAGTTAATGTGGGGTCGCTTTCTTAATTGAAGGGAAAATTGATTTTGATTTTGATCCAGTTAGAGCGCGCCGGCACTCTCGTCCAATCCTAAATCGCTGCCGCACGCTCCTCTCCCTCTTCTCCATTGCAAAACCACCTCCTCTCCTCTCCATCATCTCCATTCCAAAACCACCGTCTCGCCTCTCCCTCTTCTCTATTGCAAGACCACCACCTCTCCTCCGTTTTCTAGACGCTTTGCTCCATGGCGCGGGCGCAATCCATGGATACAAAATTAGTATACTGTATACTATTTAAAAGTTGAGGGCGGGGCTTTTCCTGCGCGGTAGGCGGCGGGGAAGTTCCGCCTAGTTGGTTCGACAGAGACGCGAGAAGACGAGGGAGTAGGCTGCTGCAAACGTAGGGATGTGTGATTTGACAGCAAGTTACTGCTGGACAGGTGGGGCCCCGTGATTTGACTTGCCATTATCATTTTAACTGTGGCGCTACGACCGGCGTGAGTCTCCCAGATTCCTGACCACCTCCATATAGGTGCCTCTCCCAATGCTCCACCATGTAGTAGAGGCTGGCTCTTGCATGAGAGCCCACGTCTCCACTTTTTCCTTGCCTCTCTTTCCTCCACATATGCAAAAATGCCATGTAAAGCGCACTATTGTACTTACTTTTACTTGCTCCTACAGGTGCTTAAGCTTGCCACATAAGCATAAAGTCTGATGTGGCAAGTTAATCAAGAAGAGAGAGACTAGTTTGGTGACCCAAGGAAGAAACGATGCTAAGCGCGTGTACCTAGGTGAAAAGACAATTTTGAGTCTATAGCTAATTAAATGAAGCAAACTTAGCAACACCATTTCATTGGAAGAGGTCACTCCTTGGCAAATGCAATAAATACACGTGCTTAGCACCGTTTCTTCCTTGAGTACGAAGAAAGAGATAGAGAGGAGTAAAAATATACACTTATAGCCAACCTTGTTGTAGTATGAGTGACTAAGTGATGACTATGTATGACATGCCAACATCAGATAACCTAACGCACCATGTTAAATCTCCAAGGGCGACACCGCGCGAGCGACGCGACGATCGTGGTAGGTGCGACCATGATACGGGCTGCTGGCAGCCCTTGGATCTGAGATCAAATGGTCGCATGCTAAGTTGCTGAAAATTTACAGAATAACCCTCCAGGATAGGATATTCACCCATAGGTCTAGAATCACAGCATGCAACCATTCGATCTTAGATCCAAGGGCTCTCGGAAGCCCGTATCATGGGAGAATGGAAAGCCACTACCCTGCCGTTCGCACGCTAGCAGTTCGCTCCTACTCGTCCCTGCACGTCCTTCAATACTACGACGGTTCGCTCCTAGTCGCCCCGTCCATTCACATTATGGCAGTTCCACTAATCCTAACCCTCCTCCCAAATCCATGGCGTCCCAAATCTCCATGATCGGCGGTGAGTACAAGGTTAGAACCATCACCGGCGATGAGTTCGACGTCATCTACACCCGTTATTCCGCGACGGTGAAAGGGTGCCTTTCTCGCTTCAGACGCATGTTCGAAGACTCAGATGATGAGTGGGTTGCTAGGCTAGATGTGAGTACACCACAGTCCTGGGACGAGAGAAGGGTCTAAAGGACAAAGAGAGGAAGAAGCCTGCCGTGATCCAGGTTTGTGTGCATGACTTATGCTTGGTCTACCACATATGCCATGCCGACGTTTAGTGCCAGGATTTTAAGGACTTCCTCGAGAGCAACCTAGTCAAATTCGTTATTGTAGACTTTGGTAATGACAAAGAAGCCCTACATCGGATAGGCCTCGTTGTAGGCAACACCTTCGACCTCCAGAAGAATCGGCTGGTGTCCTCTCGTCAGCCTTCAATGCTGACCCTGGCAGGAGCCATGGTTCATCCTTCGTACGGTAAACTGGAGAAACCTCATTACACGTTTCATCGTCATGCATGGCAGCGGAATTTACTAGATATAGACCACATCCACTATGCTGCAATGGATGGCTACCTTTGCTTCAATATCTACAAGGGTTGGATGAAGAGCAACAGGCAAGTGTGCGGTTCAAGCAAAGAAGTATCGGCCAAGAGGAAGAGGGACAAGGACGAAGTCAAGGACGTGGACGAGGACTCCGAGTAAGGTGGCAGTGTCGTTGCTCATGGTGGTTCTAATGCAGTGTCTACCAGAATAGTTGCAAAGTTTAATTTCAGGTGTGCTTAATTTAATTTGACAGGTGTGTTGTGATGAGCCCCCAGCAGAACTATGTTATGTTTCTTCTCGTTACTTTAACTCTTCAGTACGTACATACTAGTATTTCTTACATTTCATCTTTTAGTCGGTATAGTACTACCGCTCGTTTCTTCACATTATATTCGTACAATATATATGGCCAACATCATATAGCCAGCAGTTTAGTTGTCAAAGAATTTTAGGGTGCTTAGTTTTGTCAAAGAATTCCAGGATGCTTAGAGAGTGCTTGGATCCAAGGGACTTATTTTAGTCTGACTAAAAATAGTCTCTTTAAGAGGCTAAAGTTCCAAGCACCCCTGACTAAAGAGGGGCTAAAACTAGTATTGAGACTAATTTTTTTAGTCAGGGGTACCCCTACTAAAATGTGGATTAGTCCTCTCTCTACTCATTTAACTCCTCTCCTTTAACACGGGCGAGTTCTGGATTGGAGGGTTTGGAGGATAATAAATGCTCATTAACTTGATTTTAGCCTCTTTAGTATTTGGATCCAAGCATGGGTGAGGCTAGCATGTTTTAGTCCCACTACTTTTAGTCATGGGACTAAAACGTATCCAAGCATCCTCTTAGTTTTATTTGAGGGGTGGGTTGTGCTGGACACCATTATTGTGACTAGCCTTTTTAATAGTACTATATGCTTAATTTGGTGATGAGCGCTCTCTATATGTACCACCTTTTTTTAATTTCAAGTTTTGCTCCATCGATACTACTACTGCTATACAAAAGTATACATTTTTTAAAAGGCTAGAGGGCGGGGCAGTCTAGCTTGGTCGGTTTCACGAGAGGCGAGGGCCTTTGTGATTTGACGGCTCATTACTGCTGGAAGGCGGGGCCTTGTAATTTGACTGCTCGTATAAATGCGCCAATGACCTGATCGAGGAGGAGCAAAGAACCGTGCGGTATACTCAAGTTTTTCACTGGAGTAGTACTGCGACGGAGGAACACGAAACACGGTAGCCCAGTGCCATATGGCGATAAAAAATGATCTAATTTGCTAGTCATCTCATTGTTAGCATTGTTCTATTCATTCCCTCAAAAAAACATTGTTCTATTCATGCCTCGCAGAGAACGTGACACGTGCGGCGAAACACCCGAAGCAAAAGATGAAACACAGGAGCAAAAGAAGAAGGAAGATTATCACCCCAAATGATCTAATTCGCCGCGGAGTCGTAACTGCTTCTTCATCGCCTCCACGACCTCCATCTCCTTGCACGTCTCCTCCGCCATCTTCATCGTTGTGTCCATGACGCGACATTTCTCGACATGAGCCTTCATCATCTGTTCCACGGCCATATTACATACCTTCACAGCAGCCGGGTGCTTGATGCAGAGCTTTGCCAACTCTTCCTTCTGTTCCATGGCAAGGGCCTGCAGCATCTTCATTGAGGAACTACTATTCTCATGCAGCTTCTTCCAACCGGCGTTCTTGTCCTTGAACAGGTCGATCTCGTGGCAGAGCTTCACATTGTCCTCCCGAAGTTGCAGGATTTCGCTGGTCGCCTTCTTCTCCAAGGCAATGCTCTTCTTCAGCAGCAACACCAAGCCGGCGATTAACCCCCCTACTGATTGAGCTCAACGGGCATGTCATCGAGGCTCTCCTTCAGCAACTCCATCAAGCCTTGGATGAACTCCTTCTACTTATTGAGCTGATCGGGCGTGCCATCGGGGGATAATGACTCCAGCTCCGCCGGCTCGGCATGTTCGCCTCCGCGGCTAGGGCGCTCCTGGGAGCCATCGCCTGCCCGTGAGAGATCTTTCAAGGTCTCTGCGTGGCGGCGAGCCCTCTTTTTTTTCCGCGGCCTTGGTTGCCACTCCCTTGTTACGAGTAGTTATCGACCTAGAGCTCTGCTCACCGGCCCTGGCAACGACGGACGAAGAAGAAGCACTTATGAGGAGGAAAGGTAGAGTGATTTTCGGTTAGGTAGTTCCCCTTTTTATAACCTAAGTACTAGCACTAGTACTAATACCTGCATAGTGGGAACACATTCAGGTTTGGTACGTACTGCTAGTAGGTGTGAGCAGGCTTTTGAATGTGATGGGAACAAGGTAAAGATTAATTGATGGTTTTGGTTTCGAGGCCCGAAACGGCTCCCGATGAGTTTAGCGGAACATAAATTTCAAGTACTACACTGATCAAATGCGTAAATATTATGTTATTGTCAAAATTGGCACAACATACAAAGGAGACCAATGGAAGTACTACTAGCAACCCACGATTTAACTACTCGCATGCGCGCAGTGGAGTAATAATGTCTTTCTTCCGCCCTCACGTCCACTTAATTTGCATGCGATGTATTAATTGACCATCAATGAAGTGAACGACTTTACACGCGTGAAATTATCACATGGGGTGGATCTTGGTACAAAATTGCTTCCGCCCGTGTACTCGCGTGTGCGTGCGAGGAATGAGTGCGTGCATGGCGTGCGTGCACATCTTTGCTTCGTGCATGTACCGCCAGTATGGCTTAGGGAGGACGAGTACATTCTTCTGGAACCAACAGCACGTCACTGTGATCAATCCACGCAAGGAGGTCGCGACAACGCCTACACATGTGCCGCGTGGCTTCATGAACTGTAAGAGAGACACTGTGTAGCGTGCCATTGGTATTCTAATTTACGTGTTTTGCACATACTCGAAGTACTATTAAGGTACACGTGCATTGCACGCATCAGATTTTGCAACCAAATTATGAATAAATACCACACTATAGCATGTAAGCTCTGAATCATATCCTGAGGTAGCCCTTTGTTTAATTCTTATAGTTCATCTCATTCAAAATCAATTAGTTTTTATAAAAAGCTAAGAAAACGGGAATAGGACAAACATGAGATTATAGTGGAATGTCGTCTTGAATCCTACAGGATTGTACGAGTGTTTGATTGTGCATAGAAAAAACGCAGAATTCTTTCAAAGAGGTTTGAGTGGATGGGATGTTTCCTATGAAATCTAGTGCAAATGAATCATATGGAAAAATTCCTATGGTTTACAATCCTACGAATCAAACAACCAAGATAGGAAAAATTCCTAATGATTAGAATCCTCCAAAATTCCTTTGAGAATCCTTTGAATCAAAGAAGCCCTTAATCTATTTTGTGATTCATAGAATTGTGCGTTGTAAAGCATAAAGTAAAAACAAATAATGGCAATTCAACTAGAAAAAAGTTTGGGCAGTTATGATACGGAAGATTCTAGAACAAAAGAGAACCACTGTTGTTTTGAGGTTTGTGCATTATGCTTAAGTTCAACCATGGAGTCTGCTAGATTGTACATGTGGCAAAATCCGGTGGGGGGCTAGAAGATGGTGCGAGGGGCCGAGTGGAGGGAGACTATGAAGGAATGCACAAGTGCGAGATCGATATTTAGAGAGAGGGGGCGAACACGTGCGCTAATGCGTGCAGTGGCGGAGCCATGAAAAATAAATGAGCTAGGGGGCCAAGCATTGCTAATCCTTTACGAGGAGGGTCAATTCATGAACTTAAACCATTTTTAGCAGCAATTGTCTAATGATCACATTCATATTAGCCTTGATATATAGTGATGTTAGGGGGGAGGGGGGCAGGGCCCTTACTGCCCCTGTCTTCGCCATTGTGCACGCGTCTGAGAGATGAAGCGGAAGGCATGGATGATGAGAGGGGGACGTTGGATACATAATTAATGTGGGTGTATTAGCTATATATGTTAATCCTATATAGAGAGGTATAGATTGATCGATGTGGACGTGGGAAAGAGGGTGAGACCTCACTGGATATATCGATTGATCGATTTGTGTGGAAAACTATGAAAGACCTAGCTATATACACACATACATAGAGGAACATCGATCGTTGCGCATGCACGCGTGAGAGATAAAGAATGCCCGATATGATGGAGAGGGGGATGTGTGTGGTGTGTGCCTTCATGGGAGACCGACCTGAAGAAAAAGATTGCATGCGTGCGATGGATAATGCCGACTGGTAGTGTGTGTGCATGCATGCACGAGAGAAAGTTAGTGGTACAATTATAAAGAGAAGACTACTGTGTGGGTGTAAAAGAATAGCTGAATAGGTGAGGTCACAATCAATGTAAAGTTGAATTCAAATATTTGAATAAGAGATCCTGATGTTTGAAACCCATGCATGCATGAATATAACGGAGATCTGCGCGGTGTGGTTTGGAAACGAGCATGTTGTAATGTATACACATTGAACAAGGTCAGACTGATTTGAATTTGAGATACCGATGGCAGACATCATTTGGCCACGTCGCATCCGTGCATGGACACACTATTCTAATTGGAGATGATGGGCGGCTTTTGCATCACATATCTATATCTATACCCCTATATATATTATATATTTTTTATATTGTGTGCGGGTAACTTTAACTTTGAAAGATGGTCGTTGGATGAGGCGAATCCGATGGTCCAAAGATGGCAAATTTGAGCACTACTGGCCGTTGGATATCATCTAGATTCCACCAGATTTCGCCACATGTATAATCTAGAAGACTCCATGGTTGAACTTAAGCATAATGCACAAACATCAAAACACAAGCACTTCTTATTTGTTCTAGAATCTTCCGTATCAGAATTGCCCAAATGTTTTTCTACATGATTTGCCATTATTTGTTTTTACTTTATGTCTTACGACGCACAATTCCATGAATCTTAAAATAGATTAGCTTTCTTATAAAAACTAGATGATTTTGAATGAAATGAACTATAAGAATTAAACGAACATCTACATCATGCATATATGACTCAAAGCTTGCATGCTATAATGTGGTATTTATTCATAATTTGGTTGCCAAATCTCATGCGTGCAATGCACGTGTACCTTACTCTAGTCTAAATGGTGTTTGTGTGTGTGTGTTGTGCGTGTTGAGGTGCAAATTGTCTTTTTTGGGTACACGTTAAGCTTGTTCTTCCGAAATTTCAAGCCGCGCCTTGTTATGCCGAAAATTCAAGCTAGCGTCTCTGTCTATCGTGCTGCGAAACTCCCGCCTCTTCAACCCGCGCCTTGTTAGCCCGAAATATTTAAGATATATCTTTGTCTCGTTGTGCTCCGACAACTCCCTCCATCTCAACCCGCGCCTTGCTATTCCGAAATTACAACGCGCGCGAAAACTCCCACCTCCTGTGAAATCCCGACACGCGAAATGCCCGTGGTACCCCTGAACCGAAAGAACCGCCTCAAATCGGTGGGGGTACTTTCGTAACTTACCCCACATTTCGGACAAGCGCGTCTCTAAGCCATGGTTCCCCACTGCCATCCCATCTGCCCACCCATTCGTACACCGAGGCCGCGAAAAACCCGCGATGAAACCCCACACCCTGCTCCGTCCGCCACCCAGCCGGAGCCTCTTCCCCGACGACCTCGTCCACAGCAACACCTCGATGTCCCTCATCCACCGTACCGGATGAGGATCCGTCGTCGATCTCATCGTCCCGCCGGTTCAGCCATCCCGTCCTCCACCTCCAAGGAGCTGCCCCGACGTTCGCCTCGTCTTTCGCGCCACCTCCATTCCCACACCGCCGTCTTCACCTGCACCACCGGAAGAGAATCATCATCACCGTTTCCTCGGATGAAGCTGCGGCCTAATTGGCGGCACCAAAGAGGTTGTACACTAATCGCCGCATTTTCTTCTTGATTCGATCTCATGGTGCTGTCGGCACTCGGTCCCGAGCCGACACGGCGCGGCTCCATCCACGGCGGCATCGCCGGCCACTTCCTCCACGGCGTCGCTCCCTCGGCGGCGACGTCCACATCAGTAGGACCTGCTGCTGCTTTAGCTCTCGCTCGCGCTGCTGCTCTGCTCTTGCTCTCGGTCCCCTGCCTGGTCTGCTCTTGCTCTCGCTCTTTCTCGCCATGCTGCTCTCGCTCTTGCTCTTGCTTGCGATGCTGCTCCGATTTAGCTACACTTCACTCTGATGCTGCCGGGGTGAAGGAAGAACCAGCCACAGCGGGGAGGGGGGCTCGTCGGAGAGGTACCCCACTATCTATCTTATGGTTCAGGATGGGGGCAGTGGTGCGGTGGCGGGGCGTTGGTGGGGCGGTGGTGTGCGGATCGCCGGAGAAAAAGCTCGGCCCGGGGGTGCCTAGAGGGATGGCCGGGGCGGGCGGGGCGGCGCACCGGCAGCCATGGGCGGCGGGGGGCTACTGTTTAGCCGGCTCAGGGGGGTGGAGGTTGAAGATGAACCGCAGACCCTTGATTTCGTATCCAATGGCTGCAAAATCGACTGACCAGAGATGAAAAAGTCAGTCGACCAACGTGTAGCCTCACCTTGCTAGTGTGTTCAGTTTCGACAGCAAAATTCAGTTTCGACAGTTAAGTTCAGTTTCGACAGTTAAGTTCAGTTTCGACAGTTAAATTCAGTTTCGACAGTTAAGTTCAGAGATGAGCGGCTGATGTATTTTACATCTAGCACTTTGTGTTTATGTATTTTACGTCATGTATTGGAGATGCTATTAGAATTCCACTCAGGTTAACGTTGTTCGTTGTCTCTATTGTCCTACTTCAGCCTCGGCGTCGTACAACTCACCGGAGCTGCTCCAACGACGAAACCCTCCATCACAGTGGAGTAGTACCTCAGGCTCCATCTCCAGACGCCTAAGATCTTCTTCCCCTCCTCCAACAGCCAAGTCAGCCGGAGCATCCTCACTGGCCAACCCAATCACGCTGAGATCGACATGGCTTCGCCAAAGAGGTTGTAAACTTGTTGCATCTCTTTTTTACTCTACATGTTATATATATTGTCCACTGAGCACTCGTAGTAACGGGAAATATGATTATTTTATCCTACTATATGACAAGCAGTGAGGTACCAGGCAACTTAGCTATCCGTGATGGACTCTCTTGAACGCCATCATTATTTATCTCTGCGTGTTTGAACTGTGCATTTGTCGATGGGCCTGGGAGTTGAGCTAGTATGGCAGTGGCCTGGGTCCAAAGTAATAGAAGTAGCACAAATTTTTTTTAGTGTAGGATTTTCCTTGCTCAAGCCTGCCTACTAGAATCGCCAGTGCTTGAAAGGAAAAGTGAATGAAAAACATCGGAATTGGAAAGTTTCCTATGGTACTACTTTTCATGAATTTGGTGCAAAGGAATGGAGCAAAGGAAAACTGTAGGATTTGTTCCTTTAGTGTCTCCTTGAAAGAAAACCGTAGGAATTCTAATTTCCACTTCTCCTCCTTTTCATATTCCTATTCATCAAGCACAAGACTAAGAGATAGTAGCATAATAGCATTATAACCGTACATTTTCTTGTGGTTTGACTTAATCTCACCATGCTTTTTTGCATCCTGTGATCTTCCAATTGTTGTGAATCAAACACCCAGATTGGCAGAAATCCTGTGTTTTTAAATTCTCTGTTTTGCACGTGCATTCCTATCCTATTCCTGTCTATTTCCTATCCCTGCATTGTTAGAATCCTCAAATTCAAACAAGCCCTTACTCAATTACTTCTGTTACAGATATGTGTCAAAGAAAACCTTGTGTGGTTTGTCCTGCTCCTGCGGCGCTGTGTTCCACCCCAGCTCAGCTGCTCCAACGACGAAAGGGTTCACCACAGCAGGGATCCGCTCTCCAGACTGTCTTTCGCCGCCTCAGATCTTCTTCCCCGCCGCCGGCAGCCACGACAACTGCATTACCATCATCAACTGAGCAGATGACCTTGAGGACTACACGGGTCCGCAAGAGAGGTCGCACTCTTCCGTGTCTGCTTACGTTATGCGTCGCTTAATATGATGACATGCTACATTATCGTCGTGTTCACCTATTAGACTCCGAGTCAGGTCCAAACTAATGCTGAAACTTGAGTTTTTAAATGGTTGTGGGGTACATATTGGGGCAGCAATCAGTACTATCTGTCTACTATCTGGTTAATCTCCGGTGTCTACTATGAGTTTCATGTTGGGTGCAAACAAACATTAAAGGAGCCATTATCTGTATTTTTTAACTAAAGCTATTATCTGCCTGCTATCATTGGTTTTGGGTCTATCCACAGTTTGCTACCATCACTCTGGATTTGTGCATGCACTCCTTACATAATCTCACTATGTTTTATTCCTATGCATGCCAGTTATTGTACACAATGGAACTGATCATGTAGAGCAAAAGAGACGAGCCTTGCGTGGCAATAAAATTTCATGCAGACGTCGTTCCATGGTGGGCGCAAAGGCAGCCCCCCTCCACCCATTTCGGATCGTAATCAAGAGGAAGATAACTGTTATGAGGGGGATTCAGAAGGAGAAGACCACTCCTATTTACCCCATGAGGTCTTCGCTCTAACTTGGCATGCTGATGTTGGTAATATCATGCATATGGTGCCTTGCATTGCTTACTGTATACATTAAAGATGTCATCTGCTTAGTTTAGACATGCTTTGTGTCAATGCCATCTGTTTAGTTTCTTTATCGTATATGTGAATCATGCAATGCCATCTTGTCTAGCCAGGCATCATATATGTGAATTTTGCAATGCCACCCTGGTTAGCCAGTCATCTTATATGTGAATTATATCATGCCATCATTTTTTTATTACGTGTTAAATTTGTCAACAATTTTAGTACATTCAATTACTCTTCCTGTGCATCAGCCATTTGGCACGGTCATGGAAAAATCTGGAGTGGAAACAAGGTCTTCAGAGCAGACAATGCTATCTGACGAAGCACATGTCTTGCTGGTTACCGATAGCTCCTCAGAGGAGGATTCAGAGACAGATGACCAGTCATATTCCCCCCCGAGGTGCATGCCCTAACTTGGCAGGGTTATGTTGCTCATATCGTGCGTATGGTATCTTGCATTGCTATGTCATTTGCTTAGTTTAGACATGCTTTGTGTGAATGCCACCTGTTTAGTGTCTAATTACCATATATGTGAATTATGCAATGCCATCTTGTTGCAAGACATTATATATGTGAATTATGCAATGTTATCTTGTTGCAAGGCATTATGTATGTGAATTATGCAATGCCATGCTGTTTAGGCAAGCGTCATATATGTGAATTATATCATGCCATCCTTTTTTTGTATTTCTCATTGCTTTTGTCGACAATGTTTGTATATTCAACTGCTCTTCCTGTGCATCAGCCATTTGAATTGGTGATGGAGAAATCTGGAGTGAAAACAAGGTCTTCAGAGCAGACAATGCTACCTGCTGAAGCAGATATCTTGCTGGTTACAGATAGCTCTTCAGAGGAGGATTCAGAGGCAGATGACCAGTCCTATTATCCCCCTGAGGTGTATGCTCAAACTTGGCAGGGTTATATTACTCATATAATGCATATGTTGTATTGCAATGCTTAGTTTTTACATCATATACACAATATTGAATGCCATCTCCTTAGTTGACACATCATATATGTGATTGCCCTCTGCTCACTTCCTTAGTATATAAATCATATATTTGAATTATGTCATGCCATGATGTTTACATAGACAACATGTATCTGAATTATGGCATGCCAACCCATTTCTAAAGACATAATATAGTTATATCATCTCATCCTGTTTACATAGTCATCATATTTAAATTATGTCATTCTATCCGTGAATTATATCATGCCATCATGTTTCCATCGACGGCATGTTTGTGATTTATGGCATGCCAACCACTTTAATAGACACATCGTATAGTTATATCATGTCATCCTGTTTACATAGTCATCATATTTTGAAGTATGTCATTCTATCCTGTTTAGTTAGCCATCATACATGTGAAATTGTGTCATGCTATCCTGTTTAATTAGCCATCATATATGTGAAATTATGTCCCGCTATTCTGTTTGCTTGGACAACATAAATGTGAATTATTTCATGCCATGTTTTCTTCCCTACTATCCATTGCACCTGTCTAACTTACAATGTCTATACATTCAATTACTTTTCTTATTTATCAGCCATTTCAATTGGAGGGAGTGATGGTAGTATCTGTGGGAGTAAAAACACGGTCTTCAGAAAAGATCGTGCTACCTATCGATGCAGATAGAACCACGGTTGTACTTGCCCAAGAACCAACCCCACCACACATAATCCACACACATGCAGATTGCACCCCTACCCAGTTGGACTGAGAACCAGCTACACCCCTTCTAACCCCAACCCCAACAGATAAACACCCAGTTCCCGTTGACACAACACCGTCTCCACCACAGAGCACCCAAACACGAGAAGTTAGTAAGGCAACTGCAGTGCCCAAATCATGAGGACCACCACTCCGAACCCGAAGTCAACGCTTAAAGTAGAAGAAGAATTGTTCTCAGGTCAGGTTCCGTAGCTATGGTGCATACTACTTTGCTCTTGCATCATTGTATTTACTGATACCAACTAATTTCAAATTTGAAGGATGCAATTGAAACTCCAATGGCGCAACAGGTATGTTTTAAACCTGTTTCTTCAACGTGTTTGGCTGTTTGCTGTTGTAACTTGCTCTATGTTGATTTTAGTTTCAATTGAATAAACAGTTATGTTCTCATGCCATGCACATTACAAGTGTTGTTATTGCTGTGTAGTTTCCCACACTTATATTCTGTCTATGCTGCATTGTCTTAAATAGATATGATTCGAACTGTATCTATCTTGATTTGGCAACATAAACTAGAATGATATAGACCATACAGTGATCGTACTACATAGATATATGTTTGTTTCATGCTGTTATCCTGTCCACCTTACTACTGAACTGGTTTACCAAAATGAGTTTCATATACTACATTGTAAACCTGAGATGTGTTTGTTTGTTTCTCTTTTAGAACACGGATAAAATATTGGAGAAGAGTACCCTGTTATGCAATAGTAAAGGAAGTAATGCAGATAAGGTTCAAGATAGTGAGACATCACTGTTGGTCTCCAAGAAAGCTGATAAAAACTATATTGAAGACACTAAGACAACCCCAAAGTCCTGTCTTGATGTAGTGTTCGAGTTACTAGCTACCACTGCTAGCACCAGCTCTTCGAACTCATTGCCTGAATCAGTTCGGCTTCTTGAGTCTCAACTTCAAGTTGAAAGACATCGATCAAATGTTATGCGACAGGAAGCCGAAGGACTGAGGAAGTCCCTGCAGAATTCAGATGCATACTTTCTGGTGCAACAGCAAACGCTGGAGGACTTAAGCGCCAAACAAGAGAAACTTAATAAGCTTGCTAAGCATCTTGCCAGCATTATGGGTACCCATGATATTGCTTCTTGAGCTCTTCTGAAGTGGTTTTAGTTCTGGACTTGTTTTGCTGCAGCGTTTATATGCTTCTGTGTTCCCTATTTTCACTGGTGGCGAACTTTGATGCCCAGTGGATGTAATATGTGTAATAGCCGTGATAGCCTAGTGTAAGTTGCTTGCTTATTTATTTCCTTGTTGTCTTGTTTATTTGTTTGCTTATAGTCAGTGCAGTTCTTTTTCTGCGGTTTGCTAGTGGCTGCAATAACCTATTTTTTAAAACTAGGCCACAATAACCATGGGCTAATATTTACTGTAGTGACACTGGGCCTCCTACGGGCCATAGAAACAGTGGGCCTTCTACGGGCCGTATAAATAGTGGGCCTTCTACGGGTCGTAGAAACAGTGGGCCTTCTACGGGCCATAGAAACAATGGGCCTTCTACGGGCCGTATCATCAATGGGCCTTCTACGGGCAATATCATCAATGGGCCTTATACGGGCCGTATGATCGATTGGCCAAACATGGGCCAAACAGACCACATTCTAGCCGTAAATGAGCTAGAGTTGGAATCGTCCGTTCATGGGCTGACCATAACGGGCCATCGTTAATAGGCCGTATTTGATGACGCTATGAAAATGACCCAACGTATTAACGGACCACAAACGGGCCGACTATAACCACAGGCTGAATTTGGCCCACAAGAAGAAAATGACAGTAACGGGCCGTAAGTAAACGAATGCTGGAAATGAGCCCAAGAATAAATGGGCTCTAAGAAGGCCGAAAGATAACATGGGCTGGAGACGGCCCAACGGAATAGTGGGCCGTTAATGGGGATAAAGTGATACACTGTTCATTACGGGGTAGTTTCACCACGGGCCGTTTATGGGTGTAAAGTGATACACTGTTCATTACGGGCCAGTTTTACCACGGGCCGTTAATAGGCCAAGAGTTACATAGGGCCTCATATGGGCCGAAAGATGTCATGGGCCATACATGGGCCAGAAGTGAAAATGGGCTGGAATCATATTGGATGGCCCAGATGACGCTACTGGGCCTAATTCGGATAGGGCGTAACGGGCCTTGGGTTAGCGGGCTGTAAATGGGCTATATGCGAACAGGCCGTTAACAGGCTTTCCAAGGGCCGGCCCGCCACCTTTTGACCAAGTCAAACGGGCCGGCCTTTTCACAGGAATGGGCCTCTGTTGTGCCATGCCACGTGTCAACGTATCATAGGCGCCTTCTGTCCAATGATGGATGACATGTGTCCCGACAATGAGCCGACACGTGTTTCCTCCAGCCAATGATGATTTTACACGTGGAAAATCCCCATTGGTCGGGGCTGTTAACGGGTTATCGGATCCAAAACCTGACTCGATAGCTTAACGACATTCCGTTACGGTGGATGCCACGTGTGGGTCACCCTTGACGAAAGCACTTCTGTGACGCACGATTTATCGTCATGGAAGTGGACACTTCCATGATGATAATTTTGGTAATGTCATGGAACACTTCTACGACAGCACATGTATGACTATCTTGATTCTGTCATAAATTTTTCATGGATGTACATGCATGACAAAAAACGCGACCTACTGTGACAAACATGTATCATCACGGAAGTGTATTTTTTTGTAGTGTAACTGGGTAACCGCAAAGGCCTCCTATGTGTTGCAGCACAACACCCCTCCAAAACGGCCCAATAACCCACCCAAACCTCTTCCATGCCCTCCGTCGTCGGATCACGATCATGTGGGCGAAAACCGCACCTCATTTGGACACTCGAAACTCCCTCTACCTATAAATATGTCTCTCCCTCCGAAATTTCCGGATCCAAAACCCTAGCCCCGCTCCTCCTGCGCCGCCGGACACGTCCGTGTCCGCCGGACGCATCCGCCTCCACTGCCCGGCCACTCACGGTGCGCCATGTGTCTCCCGCCAGCGCCCCGCGCCGCCGGCCCGGCGAGGCCCGGATCGGCCCCCCGAGCCCATCTCCACCCGCGCCGCTCCCTGCCGCCTCGCCGCTGGCCACCACCAGGGGCCTCCACCTGCCCGCTGCCTCGGCTGCACCACCACCTGCTTATTGCCCTGCCTCCCTCCGGCGAGCTTCGCCATCTCCGACGCGCCGCACCTCGCGCACGTTCCCGCGCCTGATCCGGAGAGCCGCCGCCCTGATCCATCAATCATGCACCGTCCTCGCCTCCTGCGCCGCCCCATCACCGGGCGCTCATCGCCGCTGCCGCGTTCGTCCCCTAGATCGGGAGGATGACGCCTTCAGCGCCGCCCACGTGGGCTGGCCCAATCGGCCTCCCCAAGACCCAGCGCGCCCTGGCTCGTCGGTTCAGCGTCGGTCGGCCTCCCCTCCGAGTTGGGCCGACGCCCAGGGTGAGCCTCTCCTATTCCCTGTCCTGTGCGATGAATAGTCATCCGACGCTCACTTTTCGTCCTGAAAAATCACCAAGTCCTCAAACCTGTGACATTTTTATGCGATCTTCTTCATGTCGTATCTCCATGACCGTAGCTCTATTTCCTGCATATCATATATATTAAAATGTTCATTGTGAGATGCTCTTCATTTTATTCCATTGTGGCATGCTTGTTTGAGTTCATCTTGATGCCCTAATCAATAATGCAAGAGTGCTATAAAATGTTTACTGCTGCTACTTATCAGTTTATGGTGATTTGTCATTTTTGTCACATTTGATGTGTGCTTCATATGGGCATGAGCTCTACATGTGTTTTGAACTATGTCATTCCATCTTTACAGAGGTGCTTGTCTTGTATTTTTGTGATCTATGTGGTGACTAACACAAGAATGCAAAGTAGCCTTCGTGATGTTGTTGTTTTCAGGGACTTCAGATTTCGCTGTCCTCGTCCTGCTGTTATTTTGATGCCATGTGAACTTGATGCTACACTGATATCCATACTTGTTTTGAGATACTTCAGTAAGGGTGTTTTTAATATGTGGTTATGATCTACCCATCCATGCCCCTGTTTGCAATTATGGAGTGCCCTAGCATTTTTTATTCTTGCTCTACTTTTGCTATAAAATGTTCCTGGCAGAATGTTAACATGTTAATAAATATTGCCTGGTTGTTACTAGTGATCCATGCATGCTATGGACTTTCTATTGCCATGGTTAGCTTCATGAACGTGTCTTCTTGCTGTTGATATTCTTAGATTGTCATGCAATGCTTTGTGGTGAGTGGTTTGAGCTGGCAAAGATGCCTTCATAATTTTGTTTATGCCATGCTCTGTTTTTCTGTTAAGTCTGAAATTGCTAATACAACTTGCTATGTTTACATGGGTGCCATCTTATCTTCTTTGCCTTTTTGGCTCATGTTCACTAAGGGACTTTTGTTCTATGCATTTAGTAGATTCATGCCATGCCTTGACTTGCTATTATATGTTCCAGTAGGATGTTGTTTGCTTGCTCTAAACATGGCTTCCTGATGTTATTTCTAGCATGTTAGTATTTTCACTAAGTCTGTGAAGTTGATATCTTTTGCACTTTTGCCATGCTTGTTTGAACCCGCTCTTTTGTGATTTAGCTGTAGCTCAGTGTTCTTGTTTTGTCAAGCATCTCTTGTACATCACTGACATATACTTTGTTGCTATGTTGGAGTGCAGTAGCTTAGTTTCTTGTTGCATTCTAGATGGCATCGTGCTGTTAATCGCAGAATTGTGTCATTCTTCTTTTGCTTGCCATTTGCAAACCGTGCATCCATTTCCAATGATCTTTATTTCGATTTCACCCGAAATAATCTCATCTTTCCAGCGGCATACTTGGTTTGCGAAGTTGATGCCTTGATCATTCTTTTCCTTCCAGAGCACGCATATGCATTGCATATCACATCTCGCATATCATGCCATGTATTGCATCATGTTGCTTGTGCATTGCACCGTGATTGATTGTTGGTCCTTTGCTTGTGTTCTTGCTTTGGGTAGAGTCGGGAGACGAGTACGTGACCGAGGAACCTATTGAGTACGCTTACGAGGATCAAGCTTTCGACTACTCTGAGAACTTTGCAGGCAAGATGACCATACCCTCGAAATCACTTCTATCTTTGCTTGCTAGTTGTTCGCTCTATTGCTATGCCGCGCTACCTACCACTTGCTATATCATGCCTTCCATATTGCCATGTCAAGCCTCTAACCCACCTTTCCTAGCAAACCGTTGTTTGACTATGTTACCGCTTTTGCTTAGCCCCTCTTATAGCGTTGCTAGTTGCTAGTTGCAGGTGAAGATGAAGTTTGTTCCTTGTTGGGACATGGATATTGTTGGGATATCATTATTATCTCTTATTTACTTCAATGCATCTATATACTTGGTAAAGGGTGGAAGGCTCGGCCTTATGCCTGGTGTTTTGTTCCACTCTTGCCATCCTAGTTTCCGTCATACCAGTGTTATGTTCCTTGATTTTGTGTTCCTTACGCGGTTGGGTGTTATGGGAACCCCTTGACAGTTCACTTTGAATAAAACTCCTCCAGAAAGGCCCAAACTTGGTTTTACCATTTGCCACCTAAGCCTTTTCCCTTGGGTTCCGCGGAGTCAAGGGTCATCTTTATTTTAAACCTCCGGGCCAGTGCTCCTCTGAGTGTTGGTCCAACTTGTCAGCCGTCGGTGGCCACCAGGGGCAACTCTGGGTTGGCCTACCGGAAGTTTGGACAATCCGGTGCCCTAAGAACGAGATATGTGCAGCTCCAATCGGGATTTGTCGGCACATTCGGGCGGCCTTGCTAGTCTTGTTTTACCTTTGTCGAAATGTCTTGTAACCGGGATTCTGAGTCTGACCAGGTCTTCCGGGGAGAAGGAATATCTTTCGTTGACCGTGAGAGCTTCTGATGGGCTAAGTTGGGACACCCCTACAGGGTATAAACTTTCGAGAGCCGTGCCCGTGGTTATGAGCAGATGGGAATTTGTTAATATCCGGTTGTAGAGAACTTGACACTTAACTTAATTAAAATGAATCAAACGCGTGTGTAGCCGTGATGGTCTCTTTTCGGCGGAGTCTGGGAAGAGAACACGGTCTTGTGTTATGCTTGAACGTAAGTAGCTTCAGGATCACCTATTGGTCACTTACAACTTCTCGACCGTGCGTTGCTTCTCTTCTCGCTCTCATTTGCGTATGTTAGCCACCATATAAGCTAGTGCTTGCTGCAGCTCCACCTCACTACCCCTTTCCTACCCTTAAGCTTAAATAGTCTTGATCTCGCGGGTGTGAGATTGCTGAGTCCTCGTGACTCACAAATACTTCCAAATAGTTTCAGGTGCCGAGGATACCAGTGCATGTGACGATTCCGAACTCAAGTGGGAATTCGACGAAGACTTGGGTTGTTATTATGTTTCCATTCCTGATGATTAGTAGTGCAGCCTAGTTGGGACGATCAGGGATCTAGCATTTGGGGTTGTCTTTCTTTATTTTGGTTCCGTAGTCGGACCTTCGATTGTACTTTGGATGATGTATGGATTATTTATGTATTGTGTGAAGTGGCGATTGTAAGCTGACTCTTTATCCCTTTCTTATTCAGTACATGGGATGTGTAAAGATTACCCCTCTTGCGATAGACCTACCATGCGGCTATGCCTCTAAGTCGTGCCCCGACACGTGGGAGATATAGCCGCATTGTGGGTGTTACAAGTTGGTAATCAGAGCCTTCCCCGACTTAGGAGCCCCCTGCTTGATCGAATTGCTAACGTTGTTGAGTCTAGAACAAAATGTTTTGAGTCTTAGGATTATATATATCAGAGAGTAGGATTCTTTTTACTCCTCAGTCCCTTCGTCGCTCTGGTGAGGCCTCCTGACATAGAGTTTTGACTCTTCTCTCCTCAAATTTCATGATTTTTTTAGGATCACGCGGGTATCTTGGAATCGTTCCGATGGTTTTGTGACGAGAACATTGTTCTTGGTGCCTCCAGACATTTAGGGGTTGTGACAGTGTCCCGGGAAGTTGAGCTCTGAGGTGTTGTCATCACAATTTTATCGTTGCAGTTCTGGAATACCTGAGTTCACCGATATCGAAAATCTCTTTTATGCAGTTGTTGGTGAGATAACCTCGACGCCACCTAGTACTAGGGCGGGAGTTCGGGAGTATTGCCATAACTCGTATAACGAATGCTTTTCGAAGGTTGAGGTACATGATTTCCGTAGGTTTCTTGTTTATGTGTTGAAGGATGGATACAGCTGGATGTAGGATTTGTTAGTTTTGGGTGAGATATTATGCTTCCACTGTATCCCCAACACCTGATTGCATAACCAGAAAGTTTCGGGAGTTTTATAGGTGGGAATTCAAGTAGCTCTAGTATTTCTTCCTGCAGATATTTGGTTTGCGATTGGGTAATCCTTACCACTTATTTGTTCATATCCGTACCTTGTTGCTTTATTCATCAACCTTTATCTAAGTGGCTTCTCAATCTTAATGGACGTGTGATGATTTACTTTGGAATTCATTCGTTCATCCTTGTTCGAATGTTAAGACTATATGTTGCAATTTCGATCCATTGATTTAGCTTGAATATATGTCTTTCAAGATGCTAACGGATGTCAACCTCTTAAGGATGGCTCCTCCAATGCGTCAGAATCCAGACCACAATGATGGGGAACAGTCGAACCCTTCGCCACCACCTCCACCTTCGGAGGCATGGCAAGTTGTCATGGAAGCCACCAACGCCAACACTCAGATGCTTTTGCAACTCTTGCAAGAGCGCAACCAAGGGCAAGGCAACCAAGGAAATCAAGGCCAAGGCAACAATCAGCCTCAGTTTGCTACCCTCAACCAGTTCCTCGCAAACCAGCCGAAGTCCTTCAGCAACTGTGTCGAGGCCACAGATGCTGACGATTGGCTCGCAGACATCTGCAAACATTTTGAATGTAGCAATGTTAGACCTGAGGACTTTGTCAAGTTTTCTTCATTTCAACTCAAGGATCAAGCTGCTGAGTGGTATCAACAATACAGAGATTCCAGAGGAGGTCGTGTGATTACCTGGGATGATTTCCACCGAGACTTCAAAGCTCATCACATTCCACAGAGTGTTGCTGAGAGCAAGCATGAGGAGTTCCACAATCTCAAGCAAGGCAGCATGTCTGTGTATCAATACAATATCCAGTTTCAGAAACTTGCTCACTTTGCTAAACAAGACGTCCCTGATGAAAAGAGTATGATTTATCAATTCAGAGGTGGCCTCAGAGAAGATCTGCAATTAGCTCTCATGCTTCTTGAGCCGACTAAGTTTGATGAATTCTACAACATGGCACTAAAGCAAGAAGCTGCTCAGCTCAAGTGTGAGGCATCTAAGAAGAAATTCAGGGATGCAGTTCAATCTTCTTCTTCATCACAAGTGACAGCTAAGCAACAAATTTTTTGGTTGCCTCCTCCTCCTCCGTTTCGTCAGCCTTATCAGCGGAATAGCAAAGGTGGCAATGGATCTTCCCACCCACCCAACCCAGGCTATCAGAACAAAGCTCAGTCTCATACTCCAAGGTCAAGTGCCCCTTATCACCGTCCACTCTCAGAGGTTACTTGCAACAAGTGTCAGCGGAAAGGGCACTATGCAAACAAATGCTTCAACCAAAGGCGCCTTCCGCCTCCTCCTCCTGTGAGATCTTCCAGCAATGCAGTGGTCAAGCATAATTCCAAGTTTGCAAAGGTCAACATGATGAACGCAGCTTAGGCAGAGGACTCTTCAGAAGTGATCATGGGTAATCTTCATGTTAACGACTTTCCTGCAAAAGTTCTTTTTTACACTGTTGCATCACTTAGTTTCATCTCAAGACCATTTGCATCTAAGCATGAGTTGGCTTTCCAAGTTTTGCCTAGATCGTTAGCAGTTGTCTCTCCGGGTAAATGCATGAACGCAAGCTACATGGTTCCGGTTGTTTCCATCAAGATGGGAAACCATGAATTTCTGTCTTCTCCAATTGTTCTTGGTGACTCGGATATTGAATTAATTCTCGGGATGGACTGGCTTTCTAAGCACAAGGCTCAGCTTGATTGTGCTGCCAGGCAGATTCAATTGACACACTCTTCTGAGGATGTGATCATCCATGCCGCTCGTGATGATACCATTCGACTGTTTTCTCTCAACGAGAAGGGCAAGTTGAATGCCATCTCTCATATTCCAGTCATTTGTGAATATCAAGATGTCTTTCCAGAAGAGCTTCCAGGAATGCCTCCTCACCGGCCATTTGAATTCGTTATCGATCTTGATCCTGGCATGGAACTTGTTTGCAAACGTCCTTACAAGCTTGGACCATAGGAGTTGAAGGAGTTGAATAAACAACTCGATGAACAAGAGCATATGGGTCTGATCAGACCGAGTTCATCTCCATGGGGTTGTGGTGTTCTTTTTGTGAAGAAGAAGGATGGAACGGAATGACTCTGTGTCGACTACCATCCATTGAACAAGAAGACAATAAAGAACAAGTATCCACTTCCCAACATCAATGAGATTTTCGAGCAACTTAAGGGTGCCAAAGTATTCTCGAAGCTTGACCTCCGTATGGGTTATCATCAGATCCGCATTCGTGAACAAGATATCCCCAAGACAACATTTAGAACAAGTCATGGTTCTTATGAATATACTATCATGTCTTTCGGCCTTGTCAATGCTCCTCCAACGTTCTCTCGCATGATGAACTTCATCTTCGACCCTTACACAAATGATTTCGTCCTGGTGTATCTCGATGATATCTTGGTCTTTTCCAAGAGTAAGGAGGATCATTCCAAGCATTTGAGATTGGTACTCGACAAACTCAGAGAGCATCAATTCTATGTGAAGTTTTCCAAGTGTGAGTTCTAGCTTGACGAATTTCTTTACCTTGGTCATATCATCTCCGCCAAGGGCATCGCTGTTAATACTGAGAAGGTGTCTGCAATTGTGAATTGGGAACCTCCTCAGAATGTCAAGCAGCTCCATTGTTTTCTTGGGCTTGCAAGCTATTGTCGAAGATTCGTCGAGAATTTCTCTAAGATTGCAAAGCCTCTTCCCAACCTCCTCCAGAAGCATGTCAAGTATGTTTGGACGCCAGAATGTGACGTTGCTTTCAACACCCTCAAAGAGAAGTTAGTCACAACTCCTGTCTTGACTCCTCCTGATGAATCCAAGCCATTTGAAGTTTTCTATGATGCTTCCCTGCAAGGTCTCGGTGATGTGTTAATGCAATAGAAGAAAGTTGTGGCCTATACCTATCGTTAGTTGTAGCCCAACGAAAGGAACTACCCCACTCATGATCTTGAGTTGGCGGCAGTTTTCCATGCATTATTAATGTGGAGACATCTCTTGTTGGGAAGGAAAGTGGACATCTTCACTGATCATAAGAGCCTCAAGTACATCTTCACTCAACCCAACCTCAACCTCAGGCAGACTCATTGGGTCGAAATGATTCAAGAATAGAATCCGAGTATTGAATATACTCCAGGCAAGGCCAATGTCATTGCAGATGCTTTGAGCAGGAAGGCTTACTGCAACAGCTTAATTCTCAAGCGCTTCCAACCGGACCTTTGTGAAGCTTTCCGCAAACTGAATCTCCAAGTTGTTCCTCAAGGCTTTCTTGCCAACCTCCAAGTCTCTCCTACTTTGGAAGATCAAATTCGTGAGGCACAACTCCTGGATTCCATTGTGAAGAAGGTGAAAAATGGGATTGCCAAGAGCCAACCCAAGTACAAGTGCTATCGCATTGATGACAAAGACACTCTATTCTTCGAGGATCGAATTGTGGTTCCTAAAGGTGATCTAAGGAAAGTCATTATGAATGAGGCGCACAATTCACTTCTATCCATTCATCCTAGAAGTACAAAGATGTACCATGACCTTAAGCAGTTGTATTGGTGGACTCGAATGAGGTGAGAAATTGCTCAATTCGTGAATGAATGTGATCTCTACAGAAGGGTGAAAGCAGAACACCAATGGCCAGCTGGTCTCCTCCAACCTCTTGCTATTCCAAAATGGAAGTTTGATCATATCGAGATGGACTTCGTGACTGGATTTCCCAAGTCCAAGCATGGAAATGATGCTATCTTCATTGTCATCAACAAGCTTAATAAAGTGGCTCATTTCCTTCCAATCAAAGAATCTATCACAGCAGCTCAGCTGGCAGAGCTATACACCTCCAGGATTATCTCTTTGCATAGCATTCCGCAATTGATATCTTCAGATCGTGGAAGCATTTTCACCTCCAAGTTCTGGGACTCCTTCCAGAAGGCCATGGGCACCAACATTCACTTCAGCACAGCCTTCCATCCTCAAACTAGTGGCCAAGTCGAGCGAGTCAACCAAATTCTTGAAGATATGCTTAGGGCTTGTGTCATTTCCCTCGGTATGAAGTGGGAAGATTGTCTTCCATGACGAGTTCTCCTACAACAACAGCTTCCAAGCGAGTTCGGGCAAAGCCCCATTCGAAATTCTCTATGACAGAAAGTACCGTACTCCTCTCAATTGGTCACAGACTGGTGAATGCCAACTTCTTGGCAATGACTTAATCACAGAAGCTGAAGAAATGTGCAAAGTCATCCGTGAAAATCTCAAAGCCGCGCAATCACGCCAGAAGAGTTACTATGATAGCAAGCACCATGACTTGGATTTCGAGATCAGAGACCATGTCTAGCTCCGCGTCTCTCCAATGAAAGGCACTCGTCGCTTATGTATCAAAGGGAAGCTTGCCCCTAGATACGTGGGTCCTTTCAAGATCATTGGCAAAAGAGGCGATCTCGCCTATCAACTTGAGCTTCCGTCCAACTTCGCAATCGTGCACGATGTGTTTCACGTGTCACAGCTTCGCAAGTGCTTCAAGACTCCCGAGCGCACCATCAACTTCGAAGAGATTGATCTCCAAGAAGATTTGTCTTATCATCAGCATCCCGTTGCTATTCTTGAAGAAACTGAGCGCAAGACTCGCAACAAGTCAATCAAATTCCTGAAAGTGAAGTAGTCACACCATCCCGACCGAGAAGCCACCTACGAATGCGAGTACCACCTCCGTTCCGAATATCCGGAGTTTTTTCAGTCCTAGATGTCAGGACGAGATCCTTTCATAGTGGTGGAGTGTTGTAACACCCGGGATGTAACTTGCCATATTTGTAACTCCGACTCTTGCCATTTTCGGCTTTAAGTTATGAGATTCCCTTCGTGGTTGGGTTTTTTTCTTTGTTTTGCATTTTGTTCATGTCATGCATTCTATATCATGTCATCATGTGCATCTCATTTGCATACGTGTTCGTCTCATGCATCTGAGCATTTTCCCCATTGTCCGTTTTGCAATCCGACACTTCCACGTGCACCGGCACACCCCTCTTGTCTCTTTTCATGAGCGGGTGTTAAACATTCTCGGAATGGACCGAGATTTTCCAAGTGGCCTCGGTACACCACCAGTAGACCGCCTGTCAAATTTCGTTCCATTTGGAGTCCGTTTGATGCTCCAACGGTTAACCGGGTAACCGCAAAGGCCTCCCGTGTGTTGCAGCCCAACACCCCTCCAAAACGGTGAAATAACCCATCCAAACCTCTTCCATGCCGTCCGTCGTCGGATCACGATTGTGTGGGCGAAAACCGCACCTCATTTGGACACTCCAAACTCCCTCTACCTATAAATATGTCTCTCCCTCCGAAATTTCCGGATCCAAAACTCTAGCCCCGCTCCTCCCGTGCCGCCGAACACGTCCGTGTCCGCCAGACGCATCCGCCTCCATCGCCCGGCCACTCACGGTGCGCCGCCTGTTTCCCGCCGCCTCCCCGCGCCGCCGGCCCGACGAGGCCCGGATCGGGCCCCCCGAGCCCATCTCCACCCGCGCTGCTCCGCCGCTCCCTGCCGCCTCATCGCCGGACACCACCAGGGGCCTCCGCCGCCCCGCTGCCTCGGCTGCACCGCCATCTTCTCATCGCCCCGCCTCCCTCCGGCGAGCTTTGCCATCTCCGATGCGCCGCACCTCGCGCACGTTCCCGCGCCGGATCCTGAGAGCCGCCGCCCTAATCCATCCATCCTACGCCGTCCTCGCCTCCTGCGCCGCCCCGTCGTCTCCCCGTCGTCGCCGCCGCCGGGCGCTCGTCGCCGCCGCCGCGTTCGTCCCCTGGATTGGGAGGACGACGCCTCGAGCGCAGCCCGCATGGGCTGGCCCAATCGGCCTCACCAAGACCCAGCGTGCCCTGGCCCGTCGGTTCAGAGTCGACCTGCCTCCCCTCCGAGTTGGGCCGAAGCCCAGGGTGAGCCTCTCCTATTCCCTGTCCTGTGCGAAGAATAGTTATCCGACGCTCACTTTTCGGTCCTGAAGAATCACCAAGTCCTCAAACCTGTGACATTTTTATGCCATCTTCTTCATGTCGTATCTCAGTGACCGTAGCTCCGTTTCCTGCATATGATATATCAAAATGTTCATTGTGAGATGCTCTTCATGACATTCCATTGTGGAATGCTTGTTTGAGTTCATCTTGATGCCTTAATCATTGATGCAAGAGTGCTATAAAATGTTTACTGCTGCTACTTATCAGTTTATGGTGATTTGTCATTTTTGTCACATTTGATGTGTGCTTCATACGGGCATGTGCTCTACATGTGTTTTGAACTATGTGATGCCATATTTACAGAGGTGCTTGTCTTGTATTTTTTTGATCTATGTAGTGACTATCACAACCATGCAAAGTAGCCTTCGTGATGTTGCTATTTTCAGGGACAGGATTTCGCTAAGTCCTTGTCCTGCTGTTATTTTGATGCCATGTAAACTTGATGCTACAGTGATATCCATGTTGGTTTTGAGATACTTCAGCAAGGGTGTGCTTAACATGTGGTTATGCTCTATCCATCCATGCCACTGTTTGCAATTATGGAGTGCCCTAGCATGTCTTATTCTTGCTCTACTTTTGCTATAAAATGTTCCTGGCAGAATGTTAACATGTTAATCAATATTACCATGGTTGTTACTAGTGATCCATGCATGCTATGGACTTGCTCTTGCCATGGTTAGCTTCATGAATGTGTCTTCTTGCTGTTGATATGCTTAGATTGGCATGCAATGCTTTGTGGTGAGTGGTTTGAGCTGGCAAAGATGCCTTCATAATTCTGTTTATGCCATGCTTTGTTTTTCTGTTAAGTCTGAAACTGCTAATAAAACTTGCTATGTTTACATGGGTGCCATCTTATCTTCTGTCCTTTTTGGCTCATGTTAAGTAAGGGACTTTTGTTCTATGCATTTAGTAGATTCATGCCATGCCTTGAGTTGCTATGATATGTTCCTGTAGCCTGTTGTTTGCTTGCTCTAAAAATGGTTTCCTGATGTTATTTCTGGCATGTTAGTATTTTCACTAAGTCTGTGAAGCTGATATCTTTTGCACTTTTGCCATGCTTGTTTGAACCTGCTCTTATGCAATTTAGTCGTAGCTCAGTGTTCATGTTTTTTCAAGCATCTCTTGTAAATCACTTACATATACTTTGTTGCTATGTTGGAGTCTAGTAGCTTAGTTTCTTGTTGCATTCTAGATGGCATCATGCTGTTAATCGCAGAATTGTGTCATTCTTGTTTTGCTTGCCATTTGCAAACCGTGCATCTGTTTTCGGTGATCTTTATATCGATTTCACCCGAAATCATCTCATCTTTCCAGCGGCATACTTGGTTTGACAAGTTGATGCCTTGATCATTCTTTTTCCTTCCGGAGCACGCATGTGCATTGCATATCACATCTCGCATATCATGCCATGTATTGCATCTTGTTGCTTGTGCATTGCACCATGATTGATTGTTGGTCCTCTGCTTGTGTTCTTGATTTGGGTAGAGCCGGGAGACGAGTACGTGACCAAGGAACCTGTTGAGTACACTTGCGAGGATCAAGCTTTCACAACTCTGAGAACTTTGCATGCAAGATGACCATACCCTCAAAATCACTTCTATCTTTGCTTGCTAGTTATTCGCTCTATTGCTATGCCGCGCTACCTACCACTTGCTATAGCATGCCTTCCATATTGCCCTGTCAAGCCTCTAACCCACCTTTCCTAGCAAACCGTTGTTTGGCTATGTTACCTCTTTTGCTCAGCCCCTCTTATAGCGTTCCTAGTTGCAGGTGAAGATGAAGTTTGTTCCTTGTTGGGACATGGATATTGTTGGGATATCATTATTATCTCTTATTTACTTCAATGCATCTATATACTTGGTAAAGGGTGGAAGGGTCGGCCTTATGCCTGGTGTTTTGTTCCACTCTTGCCATCCTAGTTTTCGTCATACCAGTGTTATGTTCCTTGATTTTGCGTTCCTTACGCGGTTGGGTGTTATGGGAACCCCTTGACAGTTCTCTTTGAATAAAACTCCTCTAGCAAGGCCCAACCTTGGTTTTACTATTTGCCACCTAAGCCTTTTCGCTTGGGTTCCGTGGACTCAAGGCTCATCTTTATTTTAAACCCCTGGGCCAGTGCTCCTCTGAGTGTTGGTCCAACTTGTCAGCCGCTGGTGGCCACCAGGGGCAACTCTCGGTTGGCCTACCGGAAGTTTGGACAATCAGGTGTGCCCTGAGAATGAGATATGTGCAGCTCCTATCGGGATTTGTCGGCATATTCGGGCAGCCTTGCTGGTCTTGTTTTACCTTTGTCAAAATGTCTTGTAACTAGGATTCTGAGTCTGATCGGGTCTTCTTGGGAAAAGGAATATCCTTCGTTGACCATGAGAGCTTGTGACGGGCTAAGTTGGGACACCCCTGGAGGGTATAAACTTTCGAGAGTCGTGCCCGTGGTTATGGGCAGATGGGAATTTGTTAATATCCGGTTGTGGAGAACTTGACACTTAACTTAATTAAAATGAATCAACCGCGTGTGTAGCCGTGATGGTCTCTTTTCGGCGGAGTCCGGGAAGAGAACACGGTCTTATGTTATGCTTGAACGTAAGTAGATTTAGGGTCACTTCTTGGTCGCTTACAGCTTCTCGACCGTGCGTTGCTTCTCTTCTCGCTCTCATTTGCGTATGTTAGCCACCATATAAGCTAGTGCTTGCTGCAGCTCCACCTCACTACCCCTTTCCTACCCTTAATCTTAAATAGTCTTGATCTCGTGGGTGTGAGATTGCTGAGTCCTCGTGACTCACAGATACTTCCAAATAGTTTTAGGTGCCGAGGATACCAGTGCAGGTGATGATTCCAAACTCAAGTGGGAATTCGACGAAGACTTGGGTCGCTATTATGTTTCCTTTCCCAATGATCAGTAGTGGAGCCCAGTTGGGACGATCGGGGATCTAGCATTTGGGTTTGTCTTTCTTTATTTTGGTTCCGTAGTCGGACCTTTGATTGTACCTTGGATGATGTATGGATTATTTATGTATTGTGTGAAGTGGCAATTGTAAGCCGACTCTTTATCCCTTTCTTATTCAGTACATGGGATGTGTAAAGATTACCCCTCTTGCGACAGACCTACCATGCGGCTATGCCTCTAATTCGTGCCCCGACATGTGGGAGATATAGCTGCATTGTGGGTGTTACAAACAAGGAGCAGAAGGAAATGATAAGCAGTTTTCAGTAAGGTATACTCTGCAAGCACTGAAATTATCGGTAGTAGATAGTTTTGTGATAAGGTAATTTTTTACGGGTAGCAAGTAATAAAAGTAAATAAGGTTCATAAAGATGGCCCAATCCTTTTTGTAGCAAAGGACAAGCCTGGACAAACTCTTATATAAAGGAAAGCGCTCCCGAGGACACATGGGAATTATCGTCAAGCTAGTTTTCATCACGCTCATATGATTCGCGTTTGGTACTTTGATATTTTGATATGTGGGTGGACCGGTGCTTGGGTACTGTCCTTTCTTGGACAAGCATCCCACTTATGATTAGCCCTATTGCAAGCATCCGCAACTACAACAGGAGTATTAAGGTAAACCTAACCATAGCATGAAACATATGGATCCAAATCAGCCCCTTACGAAGCAACGCATAAACTAGGGTTTAAGCTTCTATCACTCTAGCAACCCATCATCTACTTATTACTTCCAAATGCCTTCCCCTAGGCCCAAACAATGTTGAAGTGTCATGTAGTTTATGTTCACATGACACCACTAGAGGAGAGACAACATACATCTCATCAAAATATCGAACGAATACCAAATTCACATGACTACTTATAGCAAGACTTCTCCCATGTCCTCAGGAACAAACATAACTACTCACAAAACATATTCATGTTCATAATCAGAGGGGTATTAATATGCATAAAGGATCTGAACATATGATCTTCCACCGGATAAACCAACTAGCATCAACTACAAGGAGTAATCAACACTACTAGCAACCCACATGTAGCAATCTGAGGCTTTGGGACAAAGATTGGATACAAGAGATGAACTAGTGTTTGAGATGAGATGGTGTTGGTGAAGATGTTGATGGAGATTGACCCCCTCCCAATGAGAGGATCGATGGTGATGACTTCCCCCTCTCGGAGGGAAGTTTCCCCGGCAGAACAGCTTCGCCGGAGCCCTAGATTGGTTCCGCCAAGGTTCCGCCTCGTGGCGGCGGAGTTTTGTCCCGTGAGCTAGCTTATGATTTTTTCCTCAACGAAAGACCTCATATAGAAGAAGATGGGCATCAGAGGGCTACTAGGGGCCCACAAGGCAGGGGGCGCGCCCGGGGGGTAGGGCGCGCCCCCACCCTCGTGGATGGTGGGTGCCCCCCTCTGGTACTTCTTTCACCCAATATTTTATATATATTCTGAAACTTGCTCCCATGAAGTTTCAAGACTTTTGGAGTTGTGCAGAATAGGTCTCTAATATTTGCTCCTTTTCCAGCCTAGAATTCCAGCTGCCGGCATTCTCACTCTTCATGTAAACCTTGTAAAATAAGAGAGAATAGGCATAAGTATTGTGACATAATGTGTAATAACAACCCATAATGCAATAAATATCGATATAAAAGCATGATGCGAAATGGGCGTATAAATCGTCCATTAGCTCCCAAGCAATAGGGTTGCTAGAAGTACTGCATCCAAGCATCACCGTTCACTTGTTGGTATTCCGGTTAGAAACAACATGGGGACCAAGAAATGAATGGAGACGGCGAGAAGTATCACTTGTATCAAAAATTCTTAAGAGGTGGTGAAATTCCCATGACATTCTTGACATAAAAGATGGTAATGCCTGTGTTGGAAGGAAGGTAAGGATGTTGTTGATGGCAACACAAATTACCAAGGGACAAGGATGGTACTTCTCATCATGAATTCGATGCGCAACTTGGAAGAAGCCAAGATGTTAACGATGATCACAACACATTTTTTCGAGAGGTTTCAAGAGGATGCAATCAAACAACGACGACATCAAGCAAAAGGATGGGTGGAGCAAAGGTTATCGGAACCACATATAAGATGCAATCTTAGAATCGAAATTGCCTTTCAAGACAACCAACATGATGTTGAAAGCTTGATGTAAGCTTAGTGTATTGTTGGGATTGTGTCTCGGGGATGAAGGACATAGATATCATGACGATGATGATATAAACATTCGACTGGGAATGACATGATCGAGTACAAATCACAAGAAATGAAGATAACCAAGAGTTATCGAATCGTAGTGCGAAATCGATTCACTTATCGGTGTTCTTGAGTGACTTAACAACCCGGAACCCAGGGAAAACTGAAATCAGTGAGAAGCAATACTTGATGTAGAATCATAAGAAGCAACATAGTTCTTTGATATTATCAAGATACCAGGGGGTAATACTTGAAGGTAGAGCATAACAGAGGTTGGACAGGTGCATTGATCTGTAGAAAACAAGTACTTTAACTTGTCCAAGAAATGGGAACAAAGAAGAACAATATGGTCAGAACCACAGTTACATAAGACCAAATCCCATATATAAGACGAACTTACACCAAGGGGATAGTTAATTTTTTTGACAAGCTTTCATGATAAGATCTACATCATGTCCATGGGCATGAACACATAGTTAAAGTTCGACTGCCACTTCTTTAATGCATAACCTTTCATTCACCTCTTGTTTTTCGAAGTTGTAGTGTTTAAAAGTTATCCAACAAAGCGCCAATATGGTATAACCCGCATAACTTTTGGGTTCACACGGATTAGGGAATACATAGGTTCGACCCACTGGGGTATCTTAGGAACATATATGATGCAGAGCATCCTATGGACATCACCATGTCAAGATTCCTTTCGGCGAGTGACACGTGCGACATCTACTTCACATACACAAAGGTGAATCATCTCCTTTACATGTGCTCACTTGACCCCTTCAAGGACGGTATACTACTTGACACCCCTCTCGTGTGCATGCATAGGTATTGTTCGAGCTTCACGGACGATGAGGAGGAGTGCAAGCGCCAAGGAACAACTACACCATCCGTGAGGGAAGCATGGAAGCGATGACGGAGCTGCTGAGGCTACAATGGCCGGACATCCGGCATCTGTATAGCCGCCCAACAGCTGCACCAACAGTCAGCCGAACAAGCTTCAGTGGCCGGACATCCGGCGCCAGCCCCGGACATCCGGCGCCTCCCGACATCCCGGACATCCGACATATCCCTTAGAAATCCGACAGCAACGTATCCTGAGAGCAACTAAAGTGCCACTTCAGCCCGAACATCCAGCAGAGAACCCGGACATCCGGCCCCCAGCCCAGATGTCCGGCACCTGCGCGTGCCTAACCGGGCCAAAGGCCCATGTATCCCCCCTCTCACTTACCCCTTAGTGGGATAGCACCATATATACTCCTCAACCTCCTTCTAGTTAGGGTTAGCAAAGTGATAGCACATTTGTATGCGAGCTTTGCTCCTACCTTTTCCTCTTGAGAGAGAGAGACTACTCCATTGGAGGCCAAGACCTCCTCAGAGAAGATCCCGAGGGATATCAAGACCCCTTCGGGGAAGGATATATCTAGATCATCAAGCCCTCATCTCCTTTGGATTTGGGATGAACTCTACCTTGTATCTTTCCCTTTGTTGTCCATGTACCTTATGGATCTTGTGTGTTTGATTGTCTAGTGGATGTGTGATTGGACTTGTTCTTGAGTGTTTCCCCTTTTGATTTCTCCCCGTTCTTCCCCGTGTTCTTCGAAGGAATCCACTACAATCATGAAAGACCGGCCTACACCGGGTTAGCCCCATATCATATGGTATCATGATCCACGTCTATCACGTATTTGGAGTCCCTCCCATCGTTTTCTAGCCTTCCTTTTCTTGATTTCTTCCTAAATTAGAAAATCCCCACCAAAAATAGCCCTAATTTTTTTTGTGATTTGTTGGTGTGATGATGTTTTGTCGATTTTGTTCCATGGATTTGCTTGGTTTCAAGTTGATCTAGCATCTCCCCAAGTTTCCCCACTTTCCATCTACGAAATCTCCCCAATTTTGCCCCCCAAAATCATCAATTTCCGCCCCAAATAGAGTTTCGAAGTCCAAATCCTGATCTGGAATTATCGGGCCGGACATCGAGCCATCGGGCCGGACATTCGGGCCCCAAGCCGGACATCCAGCTCCTGGAGCACCAAATCTCCACGGTTCTGGACACTGACCCCCGGAAATCAGGACCCCACCCCGAATGTCCGACCCCTGTAGATTTCAGCCTCCCGTGTTTCACCGTTTTGCCCATAACTTTCACATCCGGAGTCTGATTTTCGTATTCTCTAGCTCGTTGAGTAGCTATTTACATCCCCCATCCATCTAGATAGGTTTCAACACCATTTGACTCCATCGAATTTTTGGAACTTTGGCATCTTTGCCTAGGGCTTCCACCATATCATCCGCATAACCACCACCAACTTCCGCAATCTAACCCATTTTGTTCCCCTTAGCATTTGAGGTTGTTTGAGTTGTGATTTGAGTCTCCTAAGGTGTTTAGGCTACTTAGGGAAGGTTGCTTGTTCATCAACCACGACCATAACTTCCGCATAGGCTTGCCCACCATACACTTCCACAACCCCAACTTAACCCAATTTTGTTTGTGTTGTGAGTTGTGTCTCCTAAGGTGTTTCGGCTACTTAGGGACCGTGATTTTAACTCCGACACCATGTATAGCCCACAATACCCTTCCACCACTATAACCCATTTTGACCGGTTTCCACCAATACTTCCGCAACCACCCCCGCATTCCCGCTACCACTATTTGACATTTGAGATTTTGAGTTCGCGGTTTTTCCGTTTCCTAAGGTGTTTCGGCTAATTAGGAACGGTTCGGCATCGACATCACCGCCTCTCATCATCACCACAGACGGTAACCTCGATGACATCATTGCATATTCTTGCCATTGCATTGATAACCCCTAGCCCATTTTGCGTCACTTGCCTATTGAGACTAGCCATTTGAGTATTGCCGGCAACGTTACTTGTGCACATTAGTGATCATTGGTCTACACCTTCCATTACATACATACCATATCATATTGGTTTCATCATATAATCTCCTGTGCCACAAGTTTGTTCCCGCATATATAAAATTGCTATCTTGGTTTGTGCATTTCGCATAGTGGCCAAAAAAAGAATAAGCTTTTAACCAAAAGAGAAAGAGAAAAGAATCTTGTAAACAAGAGCCATAGCATCGTATCATAGTGCATTACAAGATATCATATGGTATCATATCCGATCATCTTGGATCATCTTGTGAGGAACACCTGGAACCATACATACATAGCATACTTGGGGTAGAAAGTTGATATATATTTTTCATCTTATAGGTTGTGCACAAGTGTCATATCCTCCTATTGAGAAATCGTGCTAGCATCTCCCTTGAGTTGTGCAACACGAGCGTTTTTCGTGGACTCCACATTTTGTGCTCATTCCTTGGTTGCACGACCCCATTTATCTATCCATGTGTGTGTTTCCGTGTGCCATTTTTTGCTATTGGTCTACTTGTTTCACTTGAGAATTTGTGAATCTCTTTCAACATTATTGACTCTTGCTAACATTTTGCATCAAATTTTTGCGCCACTGTCCTCACCAAGCTACTCCATAAGCTTTACTTGATAGGTGTGGGTGAACAAGTCCGGTACCAATTCCACTATTCTTTCATTTCACATTGAGTGAAACAGGATACATCCTCAACTTTGGGTAAAGGTGACTTGGTATTGTTTATCTCATTTCCTACTCACCTCTACTCGAGTCTTGTGATGGATAGGCAAAGCACACCTCCTTAGGTCTACAACAACAATGACGAGTTTGGTGCCATGAAAAGCATCTTGGACGCCAAGATGGATGCTCAAATGGAGGAGATCAAAGCCCTCATCAAGTCCTACAAGAGATCTTCATCATCTTTGAGAAGACTCTCAATTACACATGCTTCCGAGCTACCATCTCTGGCAAGGTCACATCGGCATCGACACCATCACCAACAAGAATGTGAAGGTCAAGAGCTCAACACCAACAACTGCTCAACGACTTCACCATCTCCCATGGCATCTTCACCAAGTGACTGCAATGCATCTTCGCATGTGGACATACGGCATCTTCGCCAATAAGCACCCCAAGACTACTCTCAAGAGAAGCTCCCCAAGCTCAAGTCCGCGACTTCCACGAGCTACTACGACCTCAACATTGACCATGAGATTCCTTTCTATGGAACTCTAGAACTCGAGGAGTATCTCGAGTGGGAGCGCTTAATGGAGGACTACCTCAAGCTACATCAAGTTCCTCCCGAAGATCAAGTGAAGTGTGGCACAAGAAACTTCCATGAATACGCGTCGACATGCTGGCTTCACACACCTTCAGAGACCTATGACATGAGTTGGCCCAAGACGAAGAGAGCTATGCGGTGAGAGTTCGTGCCTCCAACCTACACAGAACAACTTCTACGCCAATTGGAGAACACCACCCAAGGATCCAAGTCCATCGATGTGTACTTCAAGGAGATGAAGAATCCCTGGTGACGAGCCGGCGTGGACGACCCCATTTCAATGAAGTTCCACTTCATGATGGGATTGCACAATGACATCTCCAAGACTATCTTCCTTGAGAACTACAAGTCCCTCGACGACAACTACATCGGTGCTCTCAAGGTGGAACAAGAACTCATGAAGGCTAAGGCTTATCCACCCCAAGCACACTTCTCGAAGACCAAGCTCCAAGACGACAAGCATGAGGCTAGTACCATGATACGTCTCCAACGTATCTATAATTTTTTATTGTTCCATGATGTTTTATTATCAATCTTGGATGTTTTATAATCATTTTATATAATTTTTTGGTACTAACCTATTGACACATTAGCAAGTGCCAGTTGCTGTTTTTCCATGTTTTTTACATCGCAGAAAATCAATATCAGACGGAGTCCAAATGCCACAAACTTTACGGAGAATTTTTATGGGCCAAAAGGGACACAACGGGCCCTGGCTGCGCCTGGGGGCGGGTGCCCCGAGGGGGGCATAACCCACCAGGGCGTGCCAGGAGGCCCAGGCGCGCCATGGTGGGTTGTGCCCACCTCGGGTGCCCCCGGACCGCTTCTTTGCTCTATACATACCCCAATATTCTCAAAACCCTAGGGGAGTCGAGGAAATATTCATCCAGCCGCCGCAGAGTCCAGAATCACCAGATCCAATCTAGACACCATCACGCAGGGGTTTGCCACTTCCATTGGTGCCTCTCCGATGATGCGTGAGTAGTTCTTTGTAGACCTTCAGGTCTGTAGTTAGTAGCTAGATGACTTCATCTCTCTCTCTCTCTCTCTCTTGATTCTCAATACAATGGTCTCTTAGAGATCCATATGATGTAACTCTTTTGCGGTGTGTTTGTTGGGATCGATGAACTTTGAGTTTATAATCAAATCTATCTTTTTATATCCATGAAAGTATTTGAGTTTCTTTTATCTATTTTTATGCATGATCTCTTATAGCATTGTATTTCTTCTCTGATATTTGGGTTTTGTCTGGCCAACTTGATCTATTTATCTTGCAATGGGAAGAGGTGCCCGGTAATGGGTTCGATCTTATGGTGCTTGATCCCAGTGACAGAAAGGGAACTGGCACGTATGTATCATTGCTACTAAGGTTAAAAAGATGGGATCTATATCTACCGCCATAGTTAAATGGATCTCGTCTACATCATGTCATTGTTGTTATTGCATTACTCCGTTTTTTCATGAAATTAATACACTAGATGCATGCTGGATAGCGGTCGATGTGTGGAGTAATAGTAGTAGATGCAGGCAGGAGTCGGTCTACTATTCTTGGACATGATGCCTATGTAATGATCATTGCCTGGATATTGTCATAATTATTTGAGGTTCTATTACTTGCCCAACAGTAATTTGTTTACCAACCATTTGCTATTTTTCTCGAGAGAAGCCACTAGTGAAACCTATGGCCCTCGGGTCTTCTTTCTCATATATTTTCCTTTGCAATCTACCTTTTCTCTTGCATTTATTTTCAGATCTATTAATCCAAAAACCCAAAAATACTTTACTGAACTTTATTTTATTTGTGATCTATTATTTCAATCTATCACAAATTTATCTCCTGTCCACGCACTGTTTCTAGCGCCGTTACCCGAAAGGGATTGACAACCCCTTTAACACGTCGGGTTGCGAGGTGTTGTTATTTGTGTGCATGGGCTGTTCACGTTGTGTTGCTTGGTTCTCCTACTGGTTCGATAACCTTGGTTTCATATCTGAAGGAAATACCTACCGCCGCTGTGCCGCATCATCCCTTCCTCTTTGGGGAAATACCGACGTAGCTTCAAGTGACATCATGCCACCATGATGTCCAAGCCCGACGAGATCCAAGAAAATGCTCCCAGGTTCGACTTCACCACCATCCCTCTTTGTGGCATTTATGGTGCCGAGTCTACTTCGACTCTTTTTCAAGATGGTGCGACGACGACTAGGACTATGGAGCCTCTCAAGGAACATGCTTTGGAGGCGAGTGACAAGGTGGCGAGCAAGGATGATGCTTCCATATTAGGAGGCGAGAGTGATGATGTGCCATCTTCGGCCTTCATCCACGACGAAGGTGATGAGATGATCGAGCATGCGATTTTCCCTTCGGTCATGGAGGAGAGTGATGATGTGCCATCTCCGGCTTTCATCCACGGTGACGATGATGAGATGGTTGAGTATTTCACCTCGACCACGACGATGTATGATGATTTGACTGACTTTTGCCACTATATTGATAGTGAGAGTGTCTTCACCACTAGCCCCATATATGATGTGTTGCCCCAATTCCCATGTCAGGAGAGCCACAACCCCCACCACTTGAGTGAGACGAGTGACTCCACCATATGTGAGTTTGAGTGCACCTACTTTGAGGGAGAGTGAACCACCACATAGAGAGAGTGTGATAGTTGATAGGGCATGTGAGGCCACTTCGATTTCTAACAACTTGACCTCTAACTCTATTGTGTCTTCTCATTTGGTGCTAGGTCCCATATATGATGACGCATGGCACACGACAACTTAGTCCTCCCTTTGGAAAAGATGATGGCCATGGTGGAATATGATGCACCCCACATGGTTCCATCAAGATGAAGATGAACACCATTTGGTCTTTCCCACCTCACCTACACCACTAGAGTGGAATGATAAAGGTAACATAGGTGACAGTGATGCTCTAGTCCCACTAGTGGACATTCTTGACATTGATTTCTTGAATGATGTTGATCAACCTATTACCATGCTTCATGCTAGTGTGACTTCCTTATGTGATGATTTCTTGCCCATTTATGATGAGTATGATGATTCTCATGTGGATTCTATTAGTTGTGATGCCATGTTACATAGGATTTCTTGTGACAATTCTTTAGGTCACATCATGATTGACAATCCGCTTGACTTGTCATATGCTATGCATGAGATCAATCATATGTCATATTTGAAATCTCATCGTAGTGACTATGCATATGCCATTAAAATTAACCCAATTTGCACATATGGCATAGATGACAAGCCCATGGTTATTGGCATTTGTTTTTCTTGTGATGATATTGATATGATCCCTTTGCATCATTTATCTCATATGCCACGCCATGACCACCTAGCTTCGGATATGCATCATTTTGGATGTTGTCCATTTTCTCCATATGTTGTTTCCAATATTGCTCATGAGGAGACCCCCATAGTTTCCTCATACATGTTAGGAGATTTTGATCCATCCCATCCATTGCATGATCCCAATAATTATGTGCACAATATGCTCCCCATGAATCATAATGATATTAATGTGCCATATAATTGCATTCTCAAATTGCGTCCCCATCGTGTTATACACAATAACTATTCTTTCATGATGGATGACATGTTCTTCTACCATGCATCAAATTTCTTTGAGCGATGCTTATCTTGTGCTAACTCACACGTGCACATACACATCATGATGGATGATGTGTACATTTACCACACACACAATTTCTTTAGTTTGTGTCTCTTTTGTGTAGGTACCCATGAATACTTGTCAACCCCACAATCCCATGAGTTGACAAAACAAGATCTAGAGAGCAACAATGACTTGCGATCCCATGGATTGTCCTTACCACCATTCCCTTTGCACAAAAACTTTGCGCATTTCTTCTACATGGCCCTCACTTGGCTATGGGTTATTGTCCATTACATATTCTATGCCCATCTTGCCATGTTCACTTTGCATGATATTCCCATTCCTATGCCTTTGTCGTGCATTTGTGACCCATGCTTTGCATTACACATGATGATTGATTCTAGTACTTGTATGTGTATTTGCGAGCTTGGTGGAGATATCACTTGTTATTGCCATGTTTTCTTTGTGCCCCATGCCTATGATTATACTATGATCTTGCTTTGTATTCGTGCTTGCGATATGCCATGTGCATTGCCTATGCCTATTGTTTTCTCACATGACATGATTGTCATGATTTCCTCTAGTATGTTGCATCTTCGCACTACTAGCTTGCACGCCTTGATTATTATGCTTGCTTATGTTGCATCACCAATGATCCATACATGTTCATTTCATGTGGTTGATGACAACCATCTACATGCTTTGCACGGCATGATTGTTATTGCTTCTTGACATATGTCTCCATGTGTTGCCTCTCTCATGCTAGATGATTTGACATTTATTGAGTGCAACAATGTTTTTAGTCTAGCTAATGAGATTGCCCCCATAGCATTCTCGCATATATGTGAAGATTTTGACATATTTCTTGTGAAGCATGCTAGTCTTACTTCTTTGCACCATTTACCTAGTGCTATGAATATCGCCATTGTTGCGTCATATTACTCGTGCACTTGTGCTCCTAATGGTTATGTGCAAGAAAAGAGAACCATCATGATGGATGCTGTGTTTATCTACCAAGCGCATACATTCTTTGTTTTGTTGTGTGCATGTGTAGGATACTTGGACTTTGTGTCGACTTCCACTTCATGTGAGTTGACCATTCGAGCTCTTGAGAGCGATCCTCATACATTATACCACGACTCACTTCTACACCGCTTTTGCTTGCGTTTCGGCATTGTGAAGGACGCATAAGGACATGCTTTCAAGGTGATATCCTTCTCGTTTGAGAACCCCCAAACCATGGGCATGGATATTGTGGATCCTACTACTCGTGTTGTTTGCACCATGAGACTTACTATTCATCTTGAACCACTTGATTGAATGCATGTTCAAGATATTGCTTACACTCATAATTGTCACATTGCCATGCTTCATGATATATATGCCTTGTGTGTTGCATCCAATTATGGGATTACTTGCTCCTATCATATGCTTGGTTGCAACAATGTCATAACTTCAAATATGTCATGCCCCATTGATTGCTACATGATTGAATTGATTGCCTCACACATGATGAAAAAATGCTCTTTCTATTGTGTTGAGTGCTACACTATCTTCACAACACCCTATGGACGTTACGCTTGGACTGTCTTGCACTTGACCCATGTGTTTAGACACTTCATTTTATTTGGTGTTGTGAATGATTCACATGCCTACCATATACCTTTCATTGAGAAAGTTGTGAATGCTTGCTATGACCTCGAGGTAGATGCTTATTCTCTTGACACACATATTTGCATCACCACCTGTAACACCCCGGATGTAATTTACCTTATTTGTACTCCAACTCTTGCCATTTCCGACACTAAGTTATTTCATTTCCTCGTTGTTGGGTTTTTGCCTCCGTGTGTTTTTGTCTTTGTCATGCATCTCGTATCATGTCATCATGTGCATTGCATTTGCATACGTGTTCGTCTCATGCATTCGAGCATTTCCCCCGTTATCCATTTTGCATTCCGGCGCTCCTATGTCACCCGGCGTCCCTTTCTACCTCTTTTCATGTGCGGGTACTAAACGTTTTCGGATTGGACCAAGACTTGTCATGCAGACTTGGTTTATACCGGTAGACCGCCTGTCAAGTTTTGTGCAATTTGGACTTTGTTTGATACTCCAACGGTTAACCGAGGGACCGAAAAGGCCACGTGTGTGTTGCAGCCCAGCACCCTTCCAAAGTGGCCCAAAACCCACCTAAATCCCTTCCATCACCTAGACCGTTCGATCACGGTCGCGTGGCCGCAAACCTCACCTCATTTGGAGCTTCCTAGCTCCCTCTACCTCTATAAATAGCCCCTCCTCTGAAAATCCCGGGTCTCTACCACCCCTAACCCTAGTCCATCTCCCCGTCGTGAGCCGGACATGTCCGCCGCGCCGGACACCGCGTCCGCCGCCTTCCTCTGCAGCCAGGCCCGTGCGGCCCAGCGCCGGCCCTCCCCGTGCCCGACTGGGCCGCCGCCTCCTTGCGCCTCCACCGCGCTCCGCGCCGCTCCTCTCCTCCGCACGCCACCTGAGCCCGCCGTCGCCGCCCGACCTTGCCTCGTCGCCGGTGGCCGCCGACCTCGCCGCCGTTCGCCTCTACGACTGGGCCCCGCTGCCGTTCGGTCGCCCCACGCCGGAGCCGCGCCTCGCCGCCCCATCCTCGCCACCTCGCCGTCCGGATCCGGCGAGCTCGTCAAGTCCCGCGACGAACTCCGGCCGCTACAGTGATCCCCGGCGAACCTCAGGCCGCGTGCACACCGGATCCAGATCCAGATTCATCTCGGGGTTGACTTTTTCGTCCCTAACACTAGAATTTTATGCATACTTTGACATGCCATAACTTCCTCATCGTGGCTCCCATTCGTGTGTGTAGCATATCAAAATGTTCGTCTCGACGAGTACATCATTTCATCTCATTGCATCATTTTCATTTGAGCTCATCTTGATGCCCGAAATGCTGTTGGAAGAGGGCTATGTGATGAAAGTTTCAGATCTGTTTCAGCAAATGCACTTTTGTCATTTTTGCCATGATTACTGTGTGCATACTATGATCCTGAGCTCTACATGTGTTTTGTAGAATGCCATGCCATCTTTACAGGGGTATATGCCATGTATTTTTGTGATCTTTTTGGTGACTAGCACAAGCATGCAAAGTAGCTTACCCAATGATGCTGATTTCAGGGACTTAGAATTTCACTAAGTCCTTGCGCTGTCATTATTTTTATGCCATATGTTCATGTTGTTTCCTAGTGATATGTGCCTCTTTTGAGCATGATCAGTAAGGATGTTTTGTAGATAATGTTGTGCTATATCCATCCATGTCTTTGTTTGCATTTATGGAGCACCCTAGCTTGAGTCAATCGAGCTCTACTTTTGCTATAAAATGTTCCTGGCAGATTGTTAACTTGTTTAGCGATTTGCCGAGCTTGTTGTAGTTGATCCGTGCATGCTATGTTGTTGTTCTTGCCATGTCTAGCTTCTATGCCATGTCTATTTGCTGGGTGTATGCTTGGTTTGTCATGCAATGCGTCATAGTGAGTGCATTGAGCTCATAAACATGCCTACTCGTTATCTGTTTTTCCATGCTCCAGTTTTTCACCAAGTCTGATTCTGTTTATGTTTTTGCTATGTTCACATGCTTGCAATTGTACTTTCTGATCCCTTTTGGCTCATGGTCACTAAGGGACTTTTGTTATATGCTTTGAGTTTCTTCATGCCATGCCTTGCTTCTCCATGATACGTTCCTGTAGCATCTAGTTATCGTGCTATAAACTTTGTTTCCCAATGATAAATTCCTGACTTGTCAATTTCACGAAGTCTGTAATCAGTAATCTTTTGCACTTTTGCCATGCTTGTTTGAACATGTTAATGAGTGAATTAGCCGTAGCTCAGTGTTCATCTTTTGTTAAGCATCAAGAGCGGATCCCTGCCATGTATTTTGTTCTCATGTTTGAGTGCAGTAGCTTATTTATCTTGATGCATTTAGAAGGCTACTTGCTGTTTATCGCAGACCGGTGCCAAATTTGTTTTGCTTGCCATTTCCAAACCGTGCATCCAATTCCGGTGATCTTTAAATCGATTTTGACCAAAATCAACTCACCTTTCCAGTGGAACTCTTGGTTTTACAAGTTGAGGCCAGGTTCTATCATTCCTTTGCAAATCATGCCTATGCCTCACATATCGCATCCCGCATATCATACCATGGTTGCATCATGTTGCTTGAGCATTGCACGTGGTTGATTGTGTTCCTTTTGCTTGTTGTTCTTGTTTGGGTAGAGCCGGGATACGAGTACATGATCGAGGAGCCCGTTAAGTACGCCTACGAGGATCAGGGCAACTCTGAGAACTTTGTAGGCAATATAACCATACCCTCGAAATCACTTCTATCTTTGCTTGCTAGATGCTCGCTCATTTGCTATGCCTATGCTACGATACCTACCACTTGCTTAGCATGCCTCCCAAATTGCCATGTCAAACCTCTAACCCACCATGTCCTAGCAAACCGTTGGTTGGCTATGTTACCGCTTTGCTCAGCCCCTCTTACAGCGTTGCTAGTTGTAGGTGAAGTTTGGAGATCGTTCCTTGTTGGAACATGTTTATTGTTGGGATATCACAATATTATCTTATTTATCTTAATGCACCTATATACTTGGTAAAGGGTGGAAGGCTCGGCCTTATGCCTAGTGTTTTGTTCCACTCTTGCCGCCCTAGTTTCCGTCATATCAGTGTTATGTTCCCGGATTTTGCGTTCCTTACACGGTTGGGTTATAATGGGAACCCTTGACAGTTCGCCTTGAATCAAACTCCTCCAGCAATGCCCAACCTTGGTTTTACCATTTGCCACCTAGCCTCTTTTTCCCTTGGGTTTCCGGAGCCCGAGGGTCGTCTTTATTTAAACCCCCCGGGCCAGTGCTCCTCTGAGTGTTGGTACACCTTGTCAGCCGTCGGTGGCCACCAGGGGCAACTCTGGGCTGGCCTACCGGAAGTTTGGACAATCTGAGTGTGCCCTGAGAACGAGATATGTGCAGCTCCTATCGGGATTTGTCGGCACATTTGGGCGGTGTTGCTGGACTTGTTTTACCATTGTCGAGGATGTCTTGTAACCGGGATGCCGAGTCTGATCGGAATGTCTTGGGAGAAGGAATATCCTTCGTTGACCGTGAGAGCTTGTGATGGGCTAAGTTGGGACTCCCCTGCAGGGATTTGAACTTTCGAAAGTTGTGCCCGCGGTTATGGGCAGATGGGAATTTGTTAATGTCCGGTTGTAGATAACCTGAAACTTAACTTAATTAAAATGCACCAGCCGTTTGTGTAACTGTGATGGTCTCTTCTCGGCGGAGTCCGGGAAGTGAACACGGTGTTGGAGTAATGCTTGACGTAGGTTGTTCTAGGATCACTTCTTGATCATAGTTGTTCGACCGTGCTTTTGCCTTCTCTTCTCGCTCTCATTTGCGTATGTTAGCCACCATATATGCTAGTCGCTTTCTGCAGCTCCACATCATACCTTTATCTTACCTATAAGCTTAAATAGTCTTGATCGCGAGGGTGTGAGATTGCTGAGTCCCCATGACTCACAGATTACTTCCAAAACCAGATGCAGGGACCGATGATACCGCTCCAGATGATATGACTGAGCTCAAGTGGGAGTTCGATGAAGACTCTCATCGTTACTACGTGTCTTTCCTAGATGATCAGTAGTGGTGCCCAGTTGGGGCGATCGGGGACTATGTTGCATTTGGGGTTTATCTTCATTTTGGTTCGGTAGTCGAACCTTGAGTGTATTGGATGAATGTAATGACTTATTTATGTATTTGTGTGATGTGGCGAGTGTAAGCCAACTATGTACCTTTCCCCTTTGTTTATTTACATGGGTTGTTGTGAAGATTACCTCACTTGCGACATTGCTTTCAATGCGGTTATGCCTCTAAGTCGTGCTTCGACACATGGGAGATATAGCTGCATCGAGGGCGTTACAAGTTGGTAATCAAAGCCTTCCCCGACCTTAGGATCCCCCTGCTTGATCGAATCATTGGCGTTGTTGAGTCCAGAAAAATGTTTTGAGTCATTTAGGATTATATATATCGGAGAGTTAGGAATTCTTTTTACTCCTCAGTCCCTTCGCCGCTCTGGTGAGGCATCTTGACGTAGAGTTTTGACTCTTCTCTTCTCAAATTTCACTAAAAAAATTTTGGGATCACGCGGGTATCTTGGAATCGTTCCGATGGTTTTGTGACGAGAACATTGTTCTTGGTGCCTCCTGACATTTAGGGGCTGTGGCAGTGTCCCAGGGAGTTGAGCTCCGAGGTGTTGTCGTCACAATTTTATCGTTGCAATTCTGGAATACCTGAGTTCCGCTGACATCGAAAATCTCTTTTATGCAGTTGTTGGTGAGATAACCTCGACGCCACCTAGTACTGGGGCGGGAGTTCGGGAGTATTGCCATAACTCGTATAACGGATGCTTTTCGAAGGTTGAGGTAAATGATTTCCGAAGTTTTCTTGGTTATGTGTTGAAGGATGGATACATCTGGATGTAGGATTTGCTAGCTTTGGGTGAGATATTATGCTTCCCCTGTATCCCCAATACCTGATTGCATAACCGGAAAGGTTTAGAAGTTTCATTGGTGGGAATTCATGTAGCTCTAGTTCTTCTTCCGCGGATATTTGGTTTGTGATTGGGTAATCCTTACCAAGTATTTGCTCTTGTCCATACCTTGTTGTTTTATTATTCTACCTCTATCTAAGTGGCTTCTCAATTTATGGAAATGTGACCATTTCAATTGGAATTCATTCGTTCATTTTGTTCGGATGTGAAGACTTTATGTTCCAAATTTCAATCCGTTTGATTCAGCTTCAACTTTTGTCTGTCAAGATGCTAACGGATGTCACCCTCTTCAGGATGGCTCCTGCTAAGGGATAGAATCAGAATCAGGATCCGCCACCACCACCTCCACCTCCGGAGGCATGGCAAGCTGTGATGGCTGCTACCAATGCAAACACGCAGCTGATCATGCAAATTTTGCAAGAGCGCAATCATGGCCATGGCAACAATCAGAATCAGTTTGCTACACTCAACCAATTCCTTGCTAACCAGCCAAAGACCTTCAGCAACTGTGTCAAGGCCTCAGACGCTGATGATTGGCTCGTGGATATATGCAAGCATTTTGAGTGTAGCAACGTCAGGCCTGAGGACTTTGTCAAGTTTGCCTCCTTCCAACTCAAAGACCAAGCTGCAGAATGGTTTCAGCAATACAAAGATTCCAGAGGAGGCCGTGTGATTACCTGGGATGAATTCCGTCAAGACTTCAAAGCTCATCACATTCCTCAGAGTGTTGTTGAAAGCAAGCATGAGGAATTCCGCAACCTGAAGCAAGGAAGCTTGTCTGTTTACCAGTATAACATTCTGTTCCAGAGGCTCGCTCGTTTCGCCAAGCAAGACATCCCTGATGAGAAGAGCATGATTTACTAGTTCAGGGATGGCCTCAGAGAAGATCTCCAACTAGCTCTCGTCCTTTTTGAGCCGAAGAAGTACGATGAATTCTACAATATGGCAATGAAGCAAGAGACTGCTCAACTCAAGTGCTATGCTTCCAAGAAGCGAGTCAGAGATGCAACTCCTTCTTCCTTAAATCAAGTGGCCAAGCAGCAAAAGTATTGGCTGCCTCCTCCTCCGTTCCGTCAGCCTTATCAGCAGAAGAGCAAAGGTGGCAATGGATCTTCCCACCCACCCAACCCAGGCTTTCAGTACAAGACTTCGTCTCAAGCTCCAAGATCAAGTGCTCTGTATCACCGTCCGCTCTCAGAGGTCACGTGCAACAAGTGTCAGCAGAAGGGTCACTATGCCAACAAATGCTTCAATCAGAGGCACCTTCCTCCTCCTCCTGTGAGATTTGCTAGCAATGCAGTGGTCAAGCATAACCCCAAGCACGCCAAGGTCAACTTGATGAATGTATCTCAGGCAGAGGACTCGTCAGATGTCATCATGGGTAACCTTCTTGTTAACGATGTTCCTGCAAAAGTTCTCTTTGACACTGGTGCATCGCATTGTTTCATCTCGAGACCTTTTTCATCTAAGCATGAGTTGTCTTCTCAAGTTTTGCATAAACCGTTAGCAGTTGTCTCACCGGGTAAATGCTTGCTTGCAAACTACGAGGTTCTGGATATTTCTATCATGATGGGTGATTTCAAGTTTATGGCTTCTCCAATGGTCCTTAGTAACTCGAATATCGATCTTATTCTTGGAATGGACTGGCTTTCTAAGCACAAGGCTCAACTTGATTGTGCTGCCAGGCAGATTCAATTGACTCATTCGTTTGAGGATGTAATCGTCTTTGCCGCTCGGGATAATACCATCCGACTGTTTTCTCTTAATGAGAAGGGCGAGCTGGATGCCATCTCGCAAATTCCAGTCGTTTGCGAATATCAAGACGTCTTTCCAGAAGAGCTTCCAGGAATGCCTCCGCACCGGCCAGTTGAATTCGTCATCGATCTTGAGCCTGGCACGGAACCTGTTTGCAAACGTCCTTACAAGCTTGGACCTGAAGAGTTGAAGGAGCTGAAGAAACAACTCGATATTCAAGAGCGAAGGGGTCTCATCCGACCTAGTTCTTCTCCATGGGGTTGTGGAGTTATTTTTGTGAAGAAGAAGGTTGGAAAGGACCGACTCTGTGTCGACTACCGTCCATTGAACAAGAAGACTATAAAGAGCAAGTACCCACTTCCCAGCATCAATGAGCTGTTTGAACAACTCAAAGGTGCTCAAGTATTCTCCAAGCTTGATCTCCGTATGGGCTATCATCAGATTCGCATTCGTGAAGAAGATATCCCCAAGACAGCATTCAGAACAAGCTATGGTTCATATGAATACACTGTCATGTCATTCGGCCTCGTCAATGCTCCGCCAACATTCTCTCGCATGATGAATTTCATCATCAACGCCTACACAAATGACTTCGTCTTGGTCTACCTCGATGAAATTTTGGTCTTTTCCAAGAACAAGGAAGATCATGCCAAGCACTTGCATTTGGTGCTGGATAAGCTCAGAGAACATCAGTTCTATGCCAAGTTTTCAAAGTGCGAGTTTTGGCTCGATGAGGTTCTCTACCTTGGACATATCATCTCTGCCAAGGGCATAGTGGTTAATCCTAAGAAGGTGTCTGCAATTGTGAATTGGGAACCACCTCAGAACGTGAAGCAACTCTGCAGCTTCCTTGGGCTTGCAAGCTATTGTCGAAGGTTCATTGGGAACTTCTCTAAGATCGTGAAGCCTCTTTGCAACCTTCTCCAGAAGCATGTGAAGTACGTTTGGTCGCCTGAATGTGACATCGCTTTCAACACCCTGAAAGATAAGTTAGTCACTGCTCCAGTTTTGACTCCTCCTGATGAATCCAAACCGTTCGAGGTCTTCTGTGATGCTTCCCTTCAAGGTCTTGGTGCAGTGTTGATGCAAGAGAAGAAAGTTGTGGCCTATACCTCTCGCTAGTTGAAGCCCAACAAAAAGAACTACCCCACTCATGACCTCGAGTTGGCGGCAGTTGTTCATGCTCTTTTAACTTGGAGACATCTCTTATTGGGAAGAAAAGTGGACATCTTCACTTATCATAAGAGTCTCAAGTACATCTTCACTCAGCCTAATCTCAACCTTAGGCAGACTCGTTGGGTCGAAATGATTCAAGAGTATAATCTGAGTATCGAATATACTCTAGGCAAGGCCAATGTAATTGCTGACGCATTGAGCAGGAAGGCGTACTGCAACAGTTTGATTATCAAGCCTTACCAACCCGAGCTTTGTGAAGCTTTCCGCAAACTCAATCTGCAAGTTGTTCCTCAAGGATTTCTCACCAACCTTCAAGTCTCTCCTACTTTGGAAGATCAGATTCGCAAGGCTCAGCTTCTTGATGCTATGGTGAAGAAGGTGAAGATTGGGATTGCCAAGAGTCAACCCAAGTATAAGTGCTATCGCCTTGATGACAAGGATACTCTATTCTTCGAGGATCGCATTGTTGTGCCTAAAGGTGATCTTCGTAAAGTCATTATGAACGAGGCTCACAATTCACTCCTCTCTATCCACCCTGGAAGTACAAAGATGTACCATGACTTCAAGCAGTCGTATTGGTGGACTCGAATGAAGCACGAGATTGCTCAGTTCATGAATGAATGTGATGTCTGCAGAAGAGTGAGGCAGAACACCAAAGACCAGCTGGTCTCCTCCAACCTCTTGCCATTCCAGAATGGAAGTTTGACCACAATGAGATGGACTTCGTGACTGGATTTCCAAAGTCCAAGCGTGGCAATGATGCTATCTTCGTTGTCATCGACAAACTCACTAAAGTGGCTCATTTCCTTCCTATCAAAGAATCTATCACATCAGCTCAATTGGCAGAGCTATATACCTCCCGGATTGTCTCTCTGCATGACATTCTGCAGTTGATTTCTTCAGATCATGGCAGCATCTTCACCTTGAAGTTTTGGGACTCTTTTCAGAAGGCCATGGGCACCAACATCCGTTTCAGCACAACTTTTCATCCTCAAACCAGTGGCCAAGTCGAGCGAATAAATCAGATTCTTGAAGATATGCTCGGGGCTTGCGTCATCTCTTTCGGTATGAAGTGGGAAGATTGTCTTCCATATGCCGAGTTCTCCTACAACAACAGCTTTCAAGCGAGTTCGGGCAAGGCCCCATTTGAAATTCTCTATGCCAGGAAGTGTCGTACTCCTCTTAACTGGTCAGAGACTGGTGAACGTCAACTTCTTGGAAATGACTTGATCAGAGAGGTAGAAGAGATGTGCAAAGTCATTCGTGATAATCTCAAAGCCGCGCAATCGCGCCATAAGAGTTACTATGATAGTAAGCATCGTGACTTGGCTTTCGAGATCGGAGACCATGTCTACCTCCGCGTCTCTCCAATGAAAGGTACTCGTCGCTTTAGTATCAAAGGGAAGCTTGCCCCTAGATACGTGGGTCCTTTCAAGATCGTCAGCAAGAGAGGCGATCTTGCCTATCAACTTGAGCTTCCCTCCAACTTTGCAAACGTGCATGACGTGTTTCATGTCTCTCAGCTCCGCAAGTGCTTCAAGACTCCTGACCGCACCGTCAACTTTGAAGACATTGATCTCCAAGAAGACTTGTCTTATCATGAGCACCCAGTTGCTATTCTTGAAAAAACTGAGCGCAAGACTTGCAACAAGTCTATCAAATTCCTCAAAGGCAAGTGGTCACATCATTCCGACCGTGAAGCCACCTGGGAACGCAAGGATCACCTCCGTTCTGAGTACCCGGAGTTTTTCCAGTCCTAGATCTCGGGATGAGATCCTTTCGTAGTGGTGGAGTGTTGTAACACCCCGGATGTAATTTACCTTATTTGTACTCCAACTCTTGCCGTTATTTCATTTCCTCGTTGTCGGGTTTTTGCCTCCATGTGTTTTTGTCTTTGTCATGCATCTCATATCATGTCATCATGTCCATTGCATTTGCATACGTGTTCGTATCATGCATTCACGCATTTTCCCGTTGTCCGTTTTGCATTCCGGCGCTCCTATGTCACCCGACGTCCCTTTCTACCTCTTTTCATGTGTGAGTACTAAATGTTTTCGGATTGGACCGAGACTTTTCATGCGGCCTTGGTTTACTATCGGTAGACCGCCTGTCAAGTTTCGTGCCATTTGGACTTCGTTTGATACTCCAACGGTTAACCGAGGGACCGAAAAGGCCTCGTGTGTGTTGCAGCCCAACACCCTTCCAAAGCGGCCCAAAACCCACCTAAATCCCTTCCATCAACTAGACCGTTTGATCATGATCGCGTGGCCGCAGACTACATCTCATTTGGAGCTTCCTAGCTCCCTCTACCTCTATAAATAGCCCATCCTCCAAAAATCCCGGGTGTCTACCACCCCTAACCCTAGTCCATCTCCCCGTCGCGAGCCGGACATGTCCGCCGCGCCAGACACCGCGTCCGCCACCGCCCGTGGTGCCGCCACCTTCCTCCGCCGCCAGGCCCGCGCGGCCCAGCGCTGGCCCTCCCCGCGCCCGACCGGGCCGCCGCCTCCTTGCGCCTCCACCGCGCCTCGTGCCGCTCCTCTCCTCCACGCGCTGCCCGAGCCCACCGGTGCCGCCCTGCCTTGCCTCGTCGCCGGTGGCCGCCGACCTCGCCGCTGTTTGCCTCTACGACCGGGCCCCACCGCCGTTCGGTCACACCACGCCGGAGCCGCGCCTCGCCGCCCCGTCCTCGCCACCTCGCCGACCGGATTCGGCGAGCTTGTCAAGTCCCGCGACGAACTCCGGCCGCTACAGTGATCCCCGGCAAACCTCGGTCCGCCTGCACACCGGATCCAGATCCAGATTCATCTCGGGGTTGACTTTTTCGTCCCTAACCCTAGAATTTTATGCATACTTTGACATGCCATAACTTCCTCATCGTGGCCCCGATTCATGTGTGTAGCATATCAAAATGTTCGTCTCGATGAGTACATCATTTCATCTCATTGCATCATTTTCATTTGAGCTCATCCTGATGCCCGAAATGCTGTTGGAAGAGGGCTATGTGATGATAGTTTCAGATCTGTTTCAGCAAATGCACTTTTGTCATTTTTGCCATGATTAATGTGTGCATTCTATGATCCTGAGCTCTACATGTGTTTTGTAGAATGCAATGCCATCTTTACAGGGGTGTATGCCATGTATTTTTGTGATCTTTGTGGTGACTAGAACAAGCATGCAAAGTAGCTTACCCAATGATGCTGATTTCAGGGACTTAGAATTTCACTAAGTCCTTGCACTGTCATTATTTTTATGCCATATGTTCATGTTGTTTCCTAGTGATTCGTGCCTCTTTTGAGCATGATCAGTAAGGATGTTTTGTAGATAATGTTGTGCTATATCCATCCATGTCTTTGTTTACATTTATGGAGCACCCTAGCTTGAGTCAATTGAGCTCTACTTTTGCTATAAAATGTTCCTGGCAGATTGTTAACTTGTTTAGCGATTTGCCGAGCTTGTTGTAGTTGATCCATGCATGCTATGTTGTTGTTCTTGCCATGTCTAGCTTCTATGCCATGTCTATTTGCTGGGTGTATGCTTGGTTTGTCATGAAATGCCTCATAGTGAGTGCATCAAGCTCGTAAACATGCCTACTCGTTATCTGTTTTGCCATGCTCTAGTTTTTCACTAAGTCTGATTCTGTTTATGTTTTTGCTATGTTCACATGCTTGCAATTGTACTTTCTGATCCCTTTTGGCTCATGGTCACTAAGGGAATTTTGTTATATGCTTTGAGTTTCTTCATGCCATGCCTTGCTTCACCATGATATGGTTCTGTAGCATCTAGTTATCGTGCTATAAACTTTGCTTCCTGATGATAAATTCCTGACTTGTCAATTTCACGAAGTCTGTAACCAGTAATCTTTTGCACTTTTGCCATGCTTGTTTGAACCTGTTAATGAGTGAATTAGCCGTAGCTCAGTGTTCATATTTTGTCAAGCATCATGTGCGGATCCCTGCCATGTATTTTGTTCTCATGTTTGAGTGCAGTAACTTATTTATCTTGATGCATTTATAGGGCTACTTGCTGTTTATTGCAGACCGGTGTTATATTTGTTTTGCTTGCCATTTCCAAACCGTGCATCCGATTCCGGTGATCTTTATATCGATTTCGACCGAAATCAACTCACCTTTCCAGTGGAACTCTAGGTTTTCCAAGTTGAGGCTAGGTTCTATCATTCCTTTGCAAATCATGCCTATGCATCACATATCGCATCCCGCATATCATACCATGTTTGCATCATGTTGCTTGAGCATTGCACGTGGTTGATTGTGTTCCTTTTGCTTGTTGTTCTTGATTGGGTAGAGCCGGGAGACGAGTACGTGATCGAGGAGCCCGTTGACTACGCCTACGAGGATCGAGGCAACTCTGAGAACTTTGCAGGCAAGATGACCATACCCTCAAAATCACTTCTATCTTTGCTTGCTAGATGCTCGCTCTTTTGCTATGCCTATGCTACAATACCTACCACTTGAATAGCATGCCTCCAAAATTTCCATGTCAAACCTCTAACCCACCATGTCCTAGCAAACCGTTGTTTGGCTATGTTACCACTTTGCTCAGCCCCTCTTATAGCGTTGCTAGTTGCAGGTGAAGTTTGGAGATCGTTCCTTGTTGGAACATGTTTATTGTTGGGATATCACAATATTATCTTGTTTATATTAATGCACCTATATACTTGGTAAAGGGTGGAAGGCTCGGCCTTATGCCTAGTGTTTTGTTCCACTCTTGCCGCCCTACTTTCCGTCATATCGGTGTTATGTTCCCGGATTTTGCGTTCCTTACACGGTTGGGTTATAATGGGAACCCCTTGACAGTTCGCCTTGAATAAAACTCCTCCAGCAATGCCCAACCTTGGTTTTACCATTTGCCACCTAGCCTCTTTTTCCTTTAGGTTTCCGGAGCCCGAGGGTCATCTTTATTTAAACCCCCCCGGGCCAGTGCTCCTCGGAGTGTTGGTCCACCTTGTCAGCCGCCGGTGGCCACCAGGGGCAACTCTAGGCTGGCCTACCGGAAGTTTGCACAATCTGAGTGTGCACTGAGAACGAGATATGTGCAGCTCCTATCGGGATTTGTCGGCACATTCAGGAAGTGTTGCTGGACTTGTTTTACCATTGTCGAGGATGTCTTGTAAATGGGATGCCGAGTCTGATCGGAATGTCTTGGGAGATGGAATATCCTTCGTTGATCATGAGAGCTTGTGATGGGCTAAGTTGGGACTCCCCTGCAGGGATTTGAACTTTCGAAAGCCGTGCCCGCGGTAATGGGCAGATGGGAATTTGTTAATGTCCGGTTGTAGATAACCTGAAACTTAACTTAATTAAAATCCACCAACCACGTGTGTAACCGTGATGGTCTCTTCTCGGCGGAGTCCGGGAAGTGAACACAATGTTGGAGTAATGCTTGACGTAGGTTGTTCTAGGATCACTTCTTGATCATAGTTGTTCGACCGTGCTTTTGCCTTCTCTTCTCGCTCTCATTTGCGTATGTTAGCCACCATATATGCTAGTCGCTTGCTGCAGCTCCACATCATACCTTTACCTTACCTATAAGCTTGAATAGTCTTGATCGTGAGATTGCTGAGTCCCCATGACTCACAGATTACTTCCAAAACTAGATGCAGGGACCGATGATACCGCTCCAGATGATATGACCAAACTCAAGTGGGAGTTCGATGAAGACTCTCGTCGTTACTATGTGTCTTTCCCAGATGATCAGTAGTGGTGCCCAGTTGGGGCGATCGGGGACTATGTTGCATTTGGGGTTTTTCTTCATTTTGGTTCCGTAGTCGGACCTTGAGTGTATTGGATGAATGTAATGACTTATTTATGTATTTTGTGACGTGGCGAGTGTAAGCCAACTATGTACCTTTCCCCTTTATTTATTTACATGGGTTGTTGTGAAGATTACCTCACTTGCGACATTGCTTTCAATGTGGTTATGCCTCTAAGTCATGCTTCGACACGTGGGAGATATAGCCGCATCGAGGGCATTACACCACCTCAGAATTTCATACTTGTCTCCATGATATTTTTGCTTGTGCTCGACTGATATGCTTACATGCCATGTCACAATCCTTTGTCTCACCCTATGCTATGCTTGATGCTGACACTTGTTTGGTGAATCACCTCTTGAATGCTTGGTTTTGCACTAACACTAACCACATTTGTTTTTCCAAGTGTTTGTTGTCCTTACTCATTTTTAAGGAATCACAAGACAGTGCGACATTGGAGAGTGCCCATTTTGAACTTCAAGATGACGAGTACTTGGTGAATGTCCACTCCTACACGGTGAAGCCATCTCTTTCCCATGGTGATTTGGTTTTCGATCTGTGGTCGGATCTTTCCCAAGGGGGGGAGATGATGCGGGGCATCCTATGGACATCACCATGTCCAGAGTCCGTTCGGCGAGTGACATGTGCGACATCTACTTCACATAGACAAAGGTGAATCATCTCCTTTACACGTGCTCACTTGACCCCTTCGAGGATGGTATACTACTTGACACCGCTCTCGTGTGCATGCATAGGTATTGGCGGAGCTTCAAGGACGATGAGGAGGAGTGCAAGCACCAAGGAACAACTACACCATCCGCGAGGGAAGCATGGAAGCGACGACGGAAGAAGACAGAGCTGCTGAAGCTACAACGGCCGGAGATCCGGTGTCTGTGCAGCCGCCCAACAGCTGCACCAATAGTCAGCTGAACAAGCTTCAGTGGCCGGACATCTGGTGCCTCCCGACATCCAGACATCCGACATGTCCCCCGGAAATCCGATAATGACATATCAAGAGAGTAACTGAAGTGCCACTTTAGCCCGAACATCGGACCGAGACCCCGGACATCCCGCTCGTCCCGAAGCCCCGGACATCCGGCCCCCAGCTCGGATGTCCGGCACCTGCGTGTGCCTAACCGGGCCAAAGGCCCATGTATCTCCCTCTCACATACCCCTTCATGGGCTAGCACTATATATACTCCTCAACCTCCTTCTAGTTAGGGTTAGCAAAGTGACAGCTCATTTGTATGTGAGCTTTGCTCCTACCTTCTCCTCTTGAGAGAGAGAGACTACTCCATTGGAGGCCAAGACCTCCTTGGAGAAGATCCCGAGGGATATCAAGACCCCTTCGAGGAAGAATCTATCTAGATCATTAAGCCCCCTTCTCCTTTGGATTTGGGATGAACTCTACCTTGTATCTTTCCCTTTGTTGTCCATGTACCTTGTGGATATTGTGTGTTTGATTGTCTAGTGGATGTGTGATTGGACTTGTTCTTGAGTGTTTCCCCTTTTGATTTCTCCCCATTCTTCCCCGTGTTCTTTGTGTTCTTTGAGGGAATCCACTCCAATCATGAAACACCGGCCTACACCGGGTTAGCCCCGTATTAATATACCACAAACTTCAGGAGTAAATAACTTGAGCTCGGAAGCAGAGCATGGTTGAAAAAAGCAGGGGATACAATTTACCAAAGGCATTATGTATCAGGGAAGAACTCAAGGTTTTGAGAATATGCAGGAACGGTCAGATAATAATCCACCAAAGGATCTGGTCGACCGCAAAGAATCTGATGTGAGTATCGATGTTCAACCAAAAGAAGAGATAATGAAAAGTCATCAGATTATAGAAATATCTGGATAATTTCAAAGCTTAAATACAAAGGAATTATGATTTCTAAAATGGCGGGTCAAAAGCAGATGCTCTGATGAAAATATAAGTAAGTTGAATAGACATTGATCGACAATCAATCAAGGTTTGATTTGGCGAGAACCAGCTCATGTCCGGAGTGGTGTCTGAGCCAGAAAGATAATTTCTAGGGGTTAATTAATGATTGCGCGCATTCACACACATGTTGAATCAATAGGGTAAGAACGACAATCACAAAGAATTTTAATGCAGGTTATTAGACATATGTAGTTAAGCATGGATGAATTTAGGGGGGACGAGGGGGGGGGCGAGACCCCCCCAAAGATTGTGTCGTCCCTCGATGGCCTTCAGTTAATCGCTGTTGTTTTTATTCGGTGGGTGTACGTAAGGTGATTTGCCCCCCTATCGCTTTAGACTTCCCAATTAACATGAAGCATCAGCGTCTCAGCCCATATGTATGGCCCAATTTTTTTTTCTGAGGGAAACCCAATCTCTTTGCTAGAAGCACAAAATGAGGACAAGGAAAATAACAGCCCACCATGGAGGACAAGAGAGGCTTTCAGTTGCAAGGCCATACTATGCACCCACGAGGCCACGACCTGGAGTTGGACCACACACGCACATATCGCTAGAGACTAACCTCTTTGTTTCCAAGCCGGTTCTGTGATGGCTGCTGATCGGATCTCTCCATCGCGCATCCATCGAGAAGAAGATTCTAAGGGAAGGGGATGCGGGATAGGCAGATGCTGATCGATCCATGGAGACGGTGCCGCCTTGCCGGCAGACCGGACGCAGTGATGAGCTGCAAGCCTATGGCAGTTTCGGGAGGAGAAAACTGGTACTGAATCGACAACATTGGAACCAAAATCGATCGCCCCCGGGGATGTGACGCGGTGCTCTACGCGATGGAATGACGCCAGGATATTGTGCGGTTAGTCTACTTTGCTGATATATATTATAGGAGTACAATGTTTATTTGTACGCTTAGATGGAATTCGCTTACCTGCGTAGATTTGTTATATCATCATTAAACCTAATTATATACCTTTAACTGAATGAATATTAAATTGTGTATGTATAGTCCTGAATAGGAAAATAATTTATCCATTCTACCACGGAACTGGTTTTACAACCTGAATCTGGCTATATTGAAAGTCTCTAACATAATCAACGAGAAGCTAGTGAAAAACAGTACCGATTCTAGTCCAACAAATGACCACACTTGATCTAGTGACAATAAATAGTTGGAGATGCAAAGCTAACGCTTATGATAGCCACATCGTATGTTCATTTTTTTACTTGTTGTCTTTTGCCCCATATGTCTAAATCCTGGCTCCATCCATGGAGTTAAGCATAAGTGTAGACATGTATGAAGAACCTCAAAGCCAGAAGGTTGCAGAGGATTCTCGGAGTATCGGATAGCATTTTGAAGTATTTGTGTGAACACATTAACATCTAGGAATGAACAAATCCTCGATATCTGTGAGGAATTATTCATAAGGGTATTCATGTGGAAAAGAATGCAACGCAGTGGCACAACACATTATGAAAAAGACAGAGAATAATTCGATGTATCTTGTAGTAACAAGAGTAACTAGGAATTAAAGTATGAACGACAAGTGTACGTAGTTATCCATAGGGGTTGACGGTGGAAGGGAATTGCAAAAGCAATGAGCACAAGTTATCGGGAGAACATCGGAGAGTATCTTCAGAGTCTTATGATGAATCAAGCCATCATCTGGAATGATGGGCTTTCCAGGAGGAAGTAGTTATGAGAACCTAAAGTTAGAGTTAGTAAAATCTTTAACCCTAATAGAAGAGAGATCGGAATCCTAGAGTAAAGGCGAGGAATAAACCCAAAAGCCACAAAACAATGTTAGTAAAAATGGGGTTTCAAAGACTAGACTCAACTTCCGCCAAGGAGCTGGAAAGGGGCTTCCTACAGGCAGTCGGCTCTGATACCAACTTGTGATGCCCCGACTTAATCATGCACTAATCATACATGCAAATGTGCACGATCAAGATCAAAGACTCACAGGAAGATATCACAACACAGCTCTAAACACAAATTAAAGTCATACAAGCTTTATATTACAAGCCAGGGGCCTCGAGGGCTCGAATATAAATGAGTCAGCAGAAGCAACAATATCTGAGTACAAACATAAGGTAAACAAGTGTGTGTTAAGAAGGCTAGAAAAACAACGACTGGATCGAAAAGGCAAGGCCTCCTGCCTGGGAGCCTCCTAACTACTCCTAGTCGTCGGCGACCTCCACGTAGTAGTGGGCTCCCTCGGGTAGTAGTAGTAGTCGTTGGTGGTGTCAGCTGGCTCTTGGGACCGTCATATGATCGCAGCAATCGGGTATATACAGACAGTCGGCTCTGATACCAACTTGTGATGCCCCGACTTAATCATGCACTAATAATACATGCAAATGTGCACGATCAAGATCAAAGACTCACAGGAAGATATCACAACACAACTCTAAACACAAATTAAAGTCATACAAGCTTTATATTACAAGCCAGGGGCCTCGAGGGCTCGAATACAAATGAGTTAGTGGAAGCAACAATATCTGAGTACAAACATAAGGTAAACAAGTGTGTGTTAAGAAGGCTAGAAAAACAACGACTGGATCGAAAAGGCAAGGCCTCCTGCCTGGGAGCCTCCTAACTACTCCTTGTCGTCGGTGACCTCCACGTAGTAGTGGGCTCCCTCGGGTAGTAGTAGTAGTCGTTGGTGGTGTCAGCTGGCTCTTGGGACCATCATCTGATCGTAGCAATCAGGTATATATAGGGGAAAAGAGGTAGAAAAGCAACCGTGAGTACTCATCCAAAGTACTCGCAAGACTTACATCATATCTATACTAAGTATGCAACAATATCAAAGGAATGGGGCTATATCTTTGGACTAAACTTCATAAATGCTAGAATAGAGGGGAAGGCATAGCCTAACGAAGAGTAGTATCTTGAAGCATCTTGCAATATTAGAAGAGTGCAGATTAGCATAATAGAATGTAACAATTATATTGCACTAACCCCAGAGATCCTTTCTCAACTCTCCGTGAGAAAGCAATCCCGGAGCCATCATATCCATTTCAAGTGACTAGTATCTAGTTCTAGTCATAAAGATCGGGATACAACTCCGAGCGTCCGTTACCATGGACACGACTATTCGAATAGATTAACTTCCCTGCAGGGGTGCACCAACTTACCCAACACACTCGATTAACTCTGGTCGAACACAATGGTCATGCCCGGCCTCGGCTGATCGACACGCCGTAGTCCTACCTAGGCTCAACAGAGAGGCCAGCATGTCGGTCCACATCCTAAGATCTCAGGCATCTTGGGGCCATCACCCTTTGCACTCCTATGCATTGCGTGGACAGCCGGGATTTGTCCTACCATTTTATACAAAGCAGGTGCTTACACGGACCACCCAGGAGCGTGCCGCTCAATCGCTGACGTCCGAGGAGCTTTCGGAGAATCGTATGACACCGAGTGCCCATACTTATTCCAACATCGTAGCTAGTGCAAAAAAGGCCAGAGGCCTACTCAGATCACATTGTCGGTGTCCTGGGAACCAGGATACCTAGACTTGCCTGTCTGCGGCCCACGGCATGGCTCCCTCAATGACCTGGTATGACCGATCTACAAGACCGCCAAAAGACCCTCACGAGGCGGGCAACACCAAGACCTCCCGAGGGAGCGGCCACCCCAGGCGGCCTCCCGAGGAGCAGAGATTTTTATGCAGGTACCCAGCCTCACGAGGCTACAATGATGTGAGCCATGATGACCAAGGCTAGGTGGGCACAGAGGAGGCAGTTTCCTCTTTCGTGCTAAGGAGGAAAGGACAGACGTGGGTTCCCGAGGAATCTCCCAAAGCATTCCATTCCAGTGCTACAAGACCAAGACCGCAGGCTTGATAAGACGGAGGTCATCATCGAGCCCACCACTATGTCACATCTAGAAGCTTTGTAGGCGAAGACCACCTTTCATCAGGATTAGATGTACTACTTGTCCCCTTTCAAATTGGCCATTGTGAGTAGGCCTAATTGTGAGATCCCTTCCCGCCTAAGTTTTGGGGAGAGGACCAAGGCCACTATAAATATAGGTTAGCGACCACCGTAGAGAGGGAACCAAACCTTTCCACCCTCACCACCATAGCCTTCGCGAGGCTGTTCATTCATTGTACTAGTTCATCCTCAACCCCTCGTGAGGCCAATCCACCACCAAGCAGGAGTAGGGTTTTACACCACAAGGTGGCCCGAACCTGGGTAAACTGCCATGTTCATCTCCCGGGGAGAGGTAAGCCAGCTCTAATAGATGCGTAAAACGATACATGCCACATGGACAGATCCATGCGGCCTAGGGATGATGCAGCCCGTGGGGCGCCCCCAACTGAACGACTAGAAGATGCAAGAAAGATACATGTCATAGGGATAGATCCACGCGACCTGGGGATAAAGTAGCCCGAGGGGCACCCCGAACTGAATAGACTGGAAAATGTCACCTGGCACCGTTGCTGAAGAGATGTTGAAGCAACTGAAGATGCGTGCTGAAGAAGTCGCTCCTCATGAGCCACCTAGGCCCTGAACCTCAAGAGGCTCTAGAGACCCGGTAGGCTCGTGAAGGACCGTCGCCATCCCAGTCAAGACCGCCTGGTGCCTGGGCTCCTGAGCTGCCAGGGCGCTCCACATGTGTCGCTGGGATGTAACAACCGTGTTCGGTAGGCCAAAAGGCATGTGAACGTAGCTGTGAGGGGGACCCTTACACCGGCCATCACGCGCTGGCCAGGAGCGCTCCTGAGATGTGGCTCTGTTGATCCCGGTGATGTTGATGCAGGCGCACAGCTCTCTATCCTCGCCAAAACAAGGAGCCGCGCTAGGTGGTGGGCGGTGGTCGCCGCGCATGGCTCTCGCTTCTTGAAGCTCCTCGGTTGCTTTGGCGATGAACTCCTGAGCACCTGGAGCCTCCTGCCTTGTGCCCTTCTGGCAGAGATACATGCTGAAGCACGCCTCCACATCGTGCCCGAGTGCCTCCCTCGTGATGTTGGCTAGGTCAGAGGCCGTCCAGAGGAGAGCCCCCGAGCCCAACCTGAGAGGGGTGCCTGGAGCGCCTTCCTATGCGAGAGAGGGAGGCACCCCGTCTGTGGGCGCAGCTCCTGAGGTGGTGCCACTAGACACACCACTCCCCTAAGGTCCTTGGTAGAGTAGCTACTTCTTCTTGGGGACAGCCTCAGGAGGGTAGACGATGCCTTCGTCGTGTGGATTCTCAACTACCGCAGCCTGGTATGTGCACTCAAGAGAGCACACCGCGTCCTTCTCCTCGCAGGCGACTGAGATGATGTTGCAGCTTCCTGGCATCTTGAGGATGTTGTAACCATGATGAGTCACTGCCATGAACTTGGCCAGGGCCGGATACCCAAGGATGGCATTGTAAGGAAGATGGATGTGGGAAATGTCGAAGTCAATGAGCTCTATGCGGTAGTTGTCACGGGTGCCAAAGGTGACAGGGAGGCCGATCTGCCCTATCGGGGTGATGGAGCCGTCGGTGACTCCTGAGAAGGGCTTGGTGGGCTGCAGCTGGTCGTGGGGCACCTAGAGTCGGTCGAAAGTCTCGATGGACAGATCATTGAGCCCTGCACCACCATCAATGAGGGTCTTAGTGACGAGGACGTTGCTGATGACAGGAGAGCAAAGCATCGGGAGGGCGCCGACAGTCAGCATGCACTTGTGCTGGCCAGACGAGCTAAAGGTGATGGTGCACTTGGACCATCTAAGAGGGCGCGTGGCCTCGAGCTTGGGGAGGGCCGCTTTCACCTCACGGGCAAACTTCTTGAAGATGCGATGAGAGGCAGGGGCTTGGGCGCCGCCCAGGATGCACGCGATGGTGCGAGGCTCCTGAAAGCCCCCAGCCCCCTCATCCTGGTGGTGGTCGTCGTTCCTCCTTGGTGGTGGTGGCAGCGGAGGGAGGCCATCGTTGCCCTAAGGATGGTCCTCATGAGGATGGTCCCTCCAGGGGCCCTTGCGAGGCTGGCCCTGCAGCGTTCCTCACGTGGCTGATCGCGCCCCTCCTGGCGAGGGCCGCGATCGTCCCAGCGTCCTCCACTTCGCCCCCCTCCATGGCTGAGGTGCCCGCCACGGATGGCCCTGAGCTCCTGACAATCATTGGTGTTGTGGCTGTGGATGTTGTGGAAGACGAAAAATGGGCGGCTGCCCTTGGATGAGCCCGGGTGATCGCAGCCGCGCTGCATTTCTGGCTCGGCCGTGAGCACAGCTGCCCCTTTGCGCTTCACGTCCTTGGCCTTGGCTTTCTTGTCCTCTATATCAGCTTCAGGGAGCTCAAGGAGGGAGAGGCATACTTCCTCAGCTCTCGCACACTTGGTCACCATGTTGAACATTTCCAACGCCGTGCACAGGTCCTCATGTATGGCGAGCTCCTCCTTCATCTTGACGCCGTGGACGCCATCAATGAACACGGAGATGATGGCCTCTGTTGGATTCTGGGTTCCGCGGACCCTTGAGATGTTCGAACTCTGGGGTGCATGTGAAGAACTCGTCCTCCCAAGTCTGCCGGCTCAACGATTCCAAGGCCTAGCTCGACGAACCCAGGGACAAGAGACACAACAGTTTATCCTAGTTTGGGCCACCTTGCGGTGTAATACCCTACTCCATCTTTGTGGTGGATTTCCTCGAGGGGTTGAGGATGAAGCAGTAAAGTGGTAGAACGGCCTCAGGAGGTGAGGTGTTCTTGCACTCGACGAGCTGGTTAGCTGGTCAAGGTGGAATGGATCCCTTCTGTATGGTAGTGGCTAACTCCTATTTATCGGGGCCTTGGTCCTCTTCCCAAATGTGGGCGGGAAGGGATCCCACAATGGCCAAATTCGAAGGGAGACAACTAGTACAAGTTATCCTGACAAAAGTAGTCTTCGTCTGCAAAAGCCTTTGGTGGTGACGTAGCGATGGGCTCCGCGATGACCTCCGTCCTGCCGTCCTGGCGGTCTTGGTCTTGTTGCATAGATATGGAAACCTTTGCTTGATTCCTCGGGACCCCGCGCCTGTGCTTGCCTCCTTAGCACCAAAGAGGAAACTGGTACACTACACCGGCTGGCGCCCGCCTGGCCTTGGTCGTCATGGCTTACGCCATGTGAACCTCGCGAGGTGCACTTTGCATTGATATCTCCACTCCTCGGGACCTAGCCTGGTGAGGCTGCCCCCCAGGGAGGTCTTGGTATCATCCTCCTCGCGAGGCTTGGCCCCTTGCGGGGGTCTTGTGTTGTTGTTGTCGAAGTTGGGCCGTACCAGGCCATCGACGAAGCCATGTTGTGTGCCGCAGGCACGCAAGTCTGGGCACCCCCGGTCCCAGGACGCCGACAGTAGCCCTCGGGTCCAAGGCGCGCTCAAACTTGGCTTCGAGGTGAAGCCAAGGTCAAGTGCGGAGCGCCGCGGGCCCCAACCGCCTGCGTCCTCAATTGATGCGTGGCGATTGATGGGACGTGGGCGCCTCCGCTTCCCCATGCTGCCTAGGCAACCGTTTGACTTGACGAGACCCTGCTGCATGCAGAGAAAACCATCATTATGTGTGATCATGGAGGCCGGCGGTTGGCCTCCTTCAGCCTATAAATGAGGGGAGGGGCGGAGCCCCCTTGCTCATCTTTGTTTTCTCAGCACCCACTCCTTCTTAATCCTCCTAGCCTTGCTGACTTGCCGCAACACCCATGGCGCCGACGAGGAAGTTCTCCGCTGCCGAGGAGGGGAAGGCCTGCAAGGAGGAGCCGCCACCCAAGAGAGGGCGAGGCTGCCCCAGAAGCACATCGCGACCCCTGCGGTGGCCTCTTGGTGGCACAGGCGCACTCCCTCGGGGGCCGGCGCCGCCCTGGGCGGCCGTGGCGGTGCTCCTTCTCGTGGCGGAAGCCGCCAAGGGCGAGGCACCCCCTGCGACAAGGGAAGGTGCGCCATGGTTGCCCGGCCTCCCAGGCCATGCTTCCACTCGCTTGAGGTTCTCCCGGAGTTCGTCGTGTGGTCAGAGAAGCCAACCGGCACTTGGCTCCCGCTCCCCCGCTTCTTCGCGGGTGAGCTTCCAGCCGTGGGGCCTGACGGCCTCTAGCTGCTGGCTGATGGCTGTTGCAGCAAGGCCTCTTGGGTCGGCATCGAAGTTTCCGCCGCCGGGAACGTGTCCCTGGCCCGTGGCTGGCAAGCGTTTGCCCCCGCGCGCGGCCTGAGCGGGAGGTGCACCCTCCACTTCAAGTTCGATGGCGTCGCGACCCTCTTCGTGAGGGTGTTTGGGGAGGATGGCCGTCGCGCAAGGTGCTTCCCTGAAGACGACGGCGGCGATGATGAGCTTGGCCTTGACAACAACCGCGACAACACGGAGGGTGACCTCGCCCTTGGCGATGGCCGTGGCTCGTTCAGCGGCGGCGGCTCCTCCAGCGAGAGCACAAGCAGCGGCGGCTATGACCAGCCGCCACGTCACCGTGCTCGCTTCGAGGACAGTGGCGTATCGTCTCATCGCCGCGTTCCGGTGAAGCGGGAGGAAGGCTCGGGCTGAGCCCGGGGGCCTCCGGAGCCTGGCCTCGGAAGCTGTCGTGGTCGCGCGGGCCACTTTTGTTTAGCCTTTCCTTTTCCCTACATTTTGAAAGAAGTAGAAGGCCCTGCCGGGGCGTGTAATGAACCATGGCACTTATGCCACTATGCTATGCTTATTGTTTTGATGTATGTCGTGATGTTCATGTTCTAGGTTGCTGCAGTAGGATAACTTAGCTTGATATGCTTGCGGTAGTCTCGCACCTCACAAGGAGCGCCCTCCAGCACCTTGTGAGGCCCCCTCGTTGCTGACTTAGGGGTCATTGGCCTCGGGAGACATCGTGAAGCTGCAGTTAGTAAATTTGCTGGGTGTCCTATTCTTCCTTGTGCGACTCCTCATGCATGAGCTAGTCGTGGCTTAGTGCATCGCGTCGCGGTACCCGGGGGGCACGGACTTAATAAGATGCGCAAATCACAAGCTCGTTCGGGAGTGTCTCGCAACGATAGAAAAAGCCATGGCCCTGGGGGGGACATGGCTGTGGCGAAGTGTGTTCGCCGCGCGGGGCAGGCTCGACGTGCACGCACACACCTGCCCAGCCCCCGTGCACGAGACACGCGAGGAAGAGCGACAGGCAACTGCCCAATAATACTAGACTCACGGGGTGCATCCGACGGACCTTTACGGGGTGGCCAACGTGCCCTCTCATAATTCGCCCCCCCTGATTTTCACTGATGGGCGCGCTGCCCTTAATTAAATCCTAGCCATTCATACTTAATCAACCCTGTAAAACCCCATAAACACCCCGTGAGTGTAGCATTGCTCGGCAACTGCCGCCCCTCCTGGGCCGAGACCGACGGCCAGGAAAAAAGACGAGGGGAAAATCCAACTTGGCAATCCAAAATGCAACAACTCCGAATTCCATTAAAAAGGGGGGGGGCAACCAAGTATAGAAAGCAAGCAAATGAATAGCCGCGTCCGGCACCTAGACTAGTTTTCTCACCAGCGCGAAGCTAAGTGCTGCCACTAGGACATGGGAGGGAGCCCCCGAGTCCCGAGGGCGGCTCTCTGGAGACTCCGGAGCATGTACATCCCCACTCATTATTACGTGAGAGTGTCACGAGCGGAGACCTTTACAGGCACCACGCCTTGCTTCATGGGTAGAACTTCCGGAGGTGCTGGATGTTCCAGGCGTTCTGGATGGGGATCCCGTCCTACATCTCCAGGCGTGCGACGCCAGGCCTGGAGATGTGGGCAATCCTAAACGGGCCCTCCCACATGGGTGAGAGCTTATGCAGCCCCTCCCTGGAGAGCACCCACCTCAGGATGAGATCACCCACCTCGAGCGTCCTGGAGCGAACGTTGCGGCAGCGGTACCACCACAACGCCTGCTGGTACTGTCAGATTTCGGGTTCCGGCAAAATTCTTGAGGATCAAACACTAGGGTGCGCACGAAGATCTCTCCTCCCCCTTGCACTCTCCCTCACTGTGATCTCAAGGCTCAGCGTGTCAAACTCGCAGAACAAAGGGACACAAGATTTATACTGGTTCGGGCCACCGATGTGGTGTAATACCCTACTCCAGTGTGGTGTGGTGGATTGCCTCTTAGGCTGAGGATGAATAGTTACAAGGGAAGAACAGCCTCCTGAGGAGAGGTACTCTTGTGCTTGGTGAGTTTGTGTGGATGAGGATGATCTGAATGGCCTCAGATCAGTTCGTCCTTCCCTACTGTGGTGGCTAGCCCTATTTATAGAGGCCCTAGTCCTCTTCCCAAATGCTGGCGGGAAGGGATGCCACAATGGCCAAATTATAAGGGAGACAACTAGTACAAGTTATCCTGACTAAAGGTGGTCTGCGCCTACCAAAGGCTCTAGTGGTGATGTCGTCCTGGGCTCCATAGTGACCTCCATCCTGCTGGTCTTGGTCTCGTTGCACTGATATGGAAACCTTTGCCTGATGCCTCGGGACTCCTTGCCTGCGCTTGCTTCTTTAGCACCAAAGAGGAAACAAGGACACTGTGCACGCTGTCGCCTGCCTGTCGCCCGTCTGGCCCCGGTCGCCATGGCTTGCGTCACAGGAACCTCGCGAGGTGCCCCTTCCCTTGATCTCTCCACCCCTCGCGAGCCAGCCTGGTGAGGCCGCCCCCGAGGAGGTCTTGCATCGTCTGCCTCGTGAGGCTCGGCCCCTCGCGACGTGATGACCCACGAGTATAGGGGATCTATCGTAGTCCTTTCGATAAGTAAGAGTGTCGAACCCAATGAGGAGCAGAAGGAAATGATAAGCGGTTTCCAGCAAGGTATTCTCTGCAAGTACTGAATTAAGTGGTAACAGATAGTTTTGTGATAGGATAATTTGCAACGAGTAACAAGTAACAAAAGTAAATAAAGTGCAGCAAGATGGCCCAATCCTTTTTGTAGCAAAGGACAAGCCTGGACAAACTCTTATATAGAGAAAAGCGCTCCCGAGGACACATGGGAATATCGTCAAGCTAGTTTTCATCACGTTCGGTACTTTGATAATCTGATATGTGGGTGGACCGGTGCATGGGTACTGTCCTTACTTGGACAAGCATCCCACTTATGATTAACCTCTATTGCAAGCATCCGCAACTACAACAAAAGTATTAAGGTAAACCTAATATTAGCATGAAACATATGGATCCAAATTAGCCCCTCACGAAGCAACGCATAAACTAGGATTTAAGCTTCTGTCACTCTTGCAACCCATCATCTACTTATTACTCCCCAATGCCTTCCTCTAGGCCCAAACAATGGTGAAGTGTCATGTAGTCGACGTTCACATGGCACCACTAGACGGATGACAACATACATCTCATCAAAATATCAAACGAAGACCAAATTCACGTGACTACTAATAGCAAGACTTCTCACATGTCCTCAGGAACAAACGTAACTACTCACAAAGCATATTCATGTTCATAATCCGAGGGGTATTAATATGCATATAGGATCTGAACATATGATCTTCCACCTAATAAACCAACTAACATCAACTACAAGGAGTAATTAACACTACTAGCAACCCATAGGTACCAATCCCGGACTTGGAGACAAGAATTGGATACAAGAGATGAACTAGGGTTTTGAGAGGAGATGGTGCTGGTGAATATGTTGATGGAGATTGCCCTCTCCCGATGAGAGGAGCGTTCGTGATGACGATGGCGAGGATTTCCCCCTCCCGGAGAGAAGTTTCCCCGGCAGAACAGCTCCGCCAGAGCCCTAGATTGGTTCCGCCAAGGTTCCGCCTCATGGCGGCGGAGTTTCGTCCAAGAAGATGGCTTCTTATTTTTTCCCATCGAAAGACTTCATATAGCAGAAGATGGCCATCGGAGGTCCACCAGGGGGTCCACGAGGTAGGGGGATGCGCCCCCACCCTCGTGGGCAGGGTGTGCCCCCTGGTGAACTTCTTCCGCTAAGTATTTTTTATATATTCTAAAAACGTCTTCCGTGAAGTTTCAGGACTTTTGGAGCTGTGCAGAATAGGTCTCTAATATTTGCTCCTTTTCCAGCCCAAAATCCCTGCTGCCGGCATTCTCCCTCTTTATGCAAACCTTGTAAAATAAGAGAGAATAGGCATAAGTATTGTGACATAATGTGTAATAACAGCCCATAATGCAATAAATATCGATATAAAAGCATGATGCAAAATGGACGTATCAACTCCCCCAAGCTTAGACCTCGCTTGCCCTCAAGCGAAAGCCGAAATCGAAAAATATATCCACATGTTTAGAGATAGAGGTGTTGATAAAAAATAAAATACGGGCATGAGGGCATCATGATCATTCTTAGAACAGCAACTTATATAATTCTTGTCATATAATATCTTATGCTAGAGTAATAATTCAATCACAATTTCAAGTATGAATCGTAAACTTCATTGCCAACTAACAAAATATAATCTCAGTCATTGGAGCAATTGTAATTTATCATAACATGGGAAAGAATCAACATATAAGAGCTTTTCAACAAGTCCACATACTCAACTATCATATAGTCTTTCACAATTGCTAACACTCATGCAATACTTATGGGTATGGAGTTTTAATCGGACACAGAGTAAGATAGGGGCTTATAGTTTTGCCTCCCAACGTTTTACCTCAAGGGTAATGTCAACAATAATAGTTCATGAAAACTCACATCCAATTAGCCATATATACCAGGATCTTTCCAACATACTGTGCTTGCCAAAGGATAAAATGTAAAAAGGAAGGGTGAAGATCACCATGACTCTTATGCAAGGTAGGAGATAAAAGTAAAAGATAGGCCCTTCGCAGAGGGAAGCAGAGGTTGTCATGCGCTTTTCTGGTTTGATGCATAAAATCTTAGTGCGAAAGAACGTCACTTTATATTGCCACTTGTGATATGGACCTTTATTATGCAGTCTGTCGCTTTTATTTCTTCCATATCACATGATCGTATAAAGTTTATTTTCTCCCACACTAATAAGTCATACATATTTAGAGAGGAATTTTTATTGCTCTGCACCGATGACAACTTACTTGGAGGACCTTACTCAATCCATAGGTAGGTATGGTGGACTCTCATGGCAAAACTGGTTTAAGGGTATTTGGAAGCACAAGTAGTATCTCTACTTGGTGCGATGAATTTGGCTAGCATGAGAGGGAAAGGCAAGCTCAACCATGTTGGATGATCCATGACAATATAATTTATCTCAGATGTAAGAAAACATAACCCATTACGTTGTCTTCCTTGTCCAACATCAACTCTTTAGCATGTCATATTTTAATGAGTGCTCACAATCATAAAAGATGTCCAAGATAGTATATCTATATGTGAAGACCTCTCTTTCTTTATTACTTCCTATTAATTGCAACAGTGACCAAAACTATGTTTGTCAACTCTCAACAACTTTTATTCATCATACTTTTTCTATGTGAGCTCATTACTCTCCATGATATCCATATGATATCTTTGTTTCTTTTTATTTCTTTCTCTTTTCTTTTATCCACGTAGGATCATGGCAAAATAATCAAGCCCTTGACTCAACACTAATCTCTATTATATAGCTCACAGACTCGATTACGTAGAAGAATTATAAAGCAAAACTCACAACTAGATCATACTAAGACTTTTATTCTACTAGAACAAGATATTACCAAAAGGATCGAACTAAGAAAAATAGTAAAGGTAGAAGTGATGGTGATACGATACCGGGGCACTCCCCCAAGCTTGGCAGTTGCCGAGGGGAGTGCCCATACCCATGTGATTATGTCTCCTTTGTTGGTGAAGAAGGTGGAGTTGTTGATGATGGATAGTCGCACATCGAGCGTAGGAGGTCTTCTAACTTGCGGATAATACCATTGAGTGCGATGATATGCTCCTTCAACAAAATATTTTCACGTGTGAGATACTTATTTTGTATACGAGATAACTCGATCATCTTGAAAGCTTCGATCTTAGTTGGGGTAAGAAGATTGTGATCAAGTTGAAGGATGTCTTCTGTTGCCGGAGCTTGGTCCTCCGTGGCCTTCTTGATCCCTCCATCCTTGTGGGTCTCCATGGGTTCCTCTCTCTTCAGCTCTATCTTCATTGGCCAAGCATCGTTGCCCTCATTGTTGGAGGAGGAGGGAGACGACATGATGCTTAGCTTCGACAACCCTAGCAGAAAACAGCTCGAAACAAGAACAAGAGATTTTTGCGTGATACAGGAGTCAAAACCCCCGGGAGATTATATAATGAATTTTTACCGACCAAAATACGTGTCGTGTACGAAAACGGAGTCCGGAGAGCACACGAGGTGCCCACGAGGTAGGGGGCGCACCCAGGGGGGTAGGGCGCGCCCTCCACCCTCGTGGAGCCCTCGTGTCCTTCTCGGACTGCTTCTTATTTTTCTATTTTTCTAAATATTCCAAAACAGAGAAATATTGCCTTAAAACTGTTTTGGAGTCGGTTTACTTACCGTACCACATACCTATTCCTTTTCAGAGTCTAAAACGTTCCGGAAAGTGTCACTTATGTGCCTTCGAAATTGTTAATTTTTATGGCACCGGAACGATAGACCTCCTCGATAACGTAAGGACCTTCCCATTTAGAGAGATGTTTTCCTACAAAAAATCTTAAACGAGAGTTGTATAGCAACACATAATCACCTACATTAAACTCTCGCTTTTTTATCCTTTTATCATGCCATCTTTTAACTTTTTCTTTAAACAACTTGGCATTTTCATAGGCTTGGGTTCTCCATTCATCAAGTGAGCTAATATCAAATAACCTCTTCTCACCGGCAAGTCTGAAATCATAATTGAGTTCTTTAATAGCCCAATATGCCTTGTGTTCTAGTTCGAGAGCTAAGTGACATGCTTTTCCATAAACCATTTTATACGGAGACATACCCATAGGATTTTTATATGTAGTTATATATGCCCATAATGCATCATCAAGTTTCTTGGACCAATTCTTTCTAGATCTATTAACAGTCTTTTGCAAAATTAATTTGAGCTCTCTATTACTCAATTCTACTTGACCACTAGACTGTGGGTGATAAGGAGATGTAATTCTATGATTAATATCATATTTAGCAAGCATTTTACGGAAAGCACCATGAATAAAATGTGAACCACCATCAGTCATTAAATATCTAGGGACTCCAAATCTTGGAAAAATAACTTCTTTAAGCATTTTAGTGGAAGTGTTATGAGCAACACTACTAGTTGGAATAGCATCTACCCACTTAGTAACGTAATCAACAGCAACTAAAATATGTGCATATCCATTAGAGGAAGGAAAAGGTCCCATATAGTCAAAGCCCCAAACATCAAATGGTTCAATAACAAGTGAATTCACAGGAATTTCTTGACGTCTACTAATATTACCAATTCTTTGACATTCATCACAAGATAAGACAAACTTACGGGCATCCTTGAAGAGAGTAGGCCAATAAAAACCAGATTTCAATACCTTATGTGCAGTTATATCTCCAGCATGGTGTCCTCCATAAGCTTCGGAGTGACACTTGTGTAGGATCTGTTCCTGTTCATGCTCAGGTACACAACGTCCAATAACACCATATACTCCTTCTTTATAAAGATGTGGGTCATCCCAAAAGTAATGCCTCAAATCGTAGAAGAACTTTCTCTTTTGCTGGTATGTGAAACTAGGTGGTATAAACTTAGCAACAATGTAATTAGCATAATCAGCATACCATGGAGCAGTATGAGAAGCATTTATGACATTTAATTGCTCATCAGGAAAGCTATCATCAATAGGAAGTGGGTCATCAAGCACATTTTCTAACCTAGACAAGTTGTCTGCAACGGGGTACTCAGCTCCCTTTCTATCAACGATATGTAAGTCAAATTCTTGTAGCAAGAGAACCCATCTAATAAGTCTAGGTTTATCATCTTTCTTTTCCATAAGATATTTAATAGCAGCATGATCAGTGTGAATACTTACTTTAGAATCAACAATATAAGGTTTGAACTTATCACAAGCAAATACAACTGCTAAGAATTCTTTTTCAGTAGTAGCATAATTTCTTTGAGCATTGTCTAGGGTTTTACTAGCATATTGAATAACATTTAATTTCTTGTCAACTCTTTTCCCTAGAATAGCACCTACAGCATAATCACTAGCATCACACATAATTTCAAAGGGTAAATTCCAATCAGGTGGCTGAACAATAGGTGCAGAGATTAATGCTTTCTTAAGTATTTCAAATGCTTCTACACAATCATCATCAAAGACAAATGGTATATCTTTTTGTAATAAGTTAGTCAGAGGCCGAGAAATTTTTGAGAAGTCCTTAATGAACCTCCTATAAAATCCGGCGTGACCAAGGAAACTTCTTATACCTTTGATGTCCTTGGGGCATGGCATCTTTTCAATAGCATTAACCTTGGCTTTATCAACTTCAATACCTCTTTCAGAAACTTTATGCCCCAAGACAATACCTTCATTAACCATAAAATGGCACTTTTCCCAATTCAAGACAAGATTAGTTTCTTCACATCTCTGCAAAACTCGATCAAGGTTGCTCAAGAAATCATCAAAAGAAGATCCATAGACGGAGAAATCGTCCATGAAAACCTCACAAATCTTTTCACAAAAGTCAGATAATATAGCCATCATGCATCTTTGAAAGGTAGCAGGTGCATTACATAGACCAAAAGGCATATGTCTATAAGAAAAAGTACCAAAAGGGCAAGTAAAAGTAGTCTTTGATTGATCTTTGGCTGACACAGGTATTTGAGAGAAACCAGAATAACCATCTAGAATGCAAAATGTGTATGTTTGGATAATTTTTCTAGCATTTGATCGATAAAAGGTAAGGGGTAATGATCCTTTTTAGTGGCCTTATGTAATTTGTGGAAATCAATTACCATCCTATAACATGTAATAATTCTTTGAGGAATCAATTCATCTTTATCATTAGGAACAACAGTAATACCTCCCTTCTTAGGGACACAATGGACATGACTTACCCAATGACTATCAGCAACGGGATGGATTATACCTGCCTCAAGGAGCTTTAGTATTTCTTTTCGTACCACTTCTTTCATTTTAGGATTCAGCCGTCGGTGATGATCACGAACTGGTTTAGCATCTTCTTCCAAATTTATTTTATGTTGACATAGAGTGGGACTAATGCCCTTAAGATCATCAAAAGTATACCCAATAGCAGCACGGTGCTTCTTCGGAATTTTCAATAATCACTCTTCCTCATGCTCTGAAAGGTTAGCACTAATAATAACAGGATATATCTTTTTCTCATCAAGATAAGCATATTTAAGAGTATCAGGCAACGGTTTGAGCTCAAACATGGGATCACCCTTGGGTGGAGGAGGATCCCCTAGGATTTCAACATGCAAATTGTGTTTCAGAATAGGTTCCTGTTTAAAGAATACTTCATCTATTTCCCTTCTTTCATTCATAAACATGTCATTTTCATGGTCTAGCAAATATTGTTCTAAAGGATCACTAGGAGGTATGACAATAGAAGCAAGACCAATAATTTCATCCTTACTAGGCAATTCTTCTTCACGGTGTTGTCTACTACACTTAGAGAAATTAAATTCACGAGTCATATCATCTAAACCGATAGTAACAACATCCCTTTTGCAATCTATGGTAACATTAACAGTGTTCAGGAAGGGTCTACCAAATATAATGGGACAAAAGCTATCTTGTGGGGAACCAAGAACAAGAAAATCAGCAGGATATTTAGTTTTCCCACACAAGACTTCAACATCTCTAACAATTCTCATTGGTGAAATAGTGTAGCGACCAGACCTCAAACAGTCTGATCTCTGTGCTCCGGTGTCATCCCTGGATCAGTAATGCTGACACCACACAGTACTCGGAGGATTTATAGCAGAGTAGCAATCACACACTTATTACATCGTGTGTCTCAAAAGAGAACTTATTACAGTAAGTATGGCTTAAGGCCAACTAATAACGATAACAGTGGAAGGCTTGGAAGATAAGTGAGTCCATCAACTCCAACGGCATCACTGAGTATAGAACCACGACCTAAGAACTCCTTAATCATCGTCTGAAAAGTATGCAACATTAACATTGCAGCCCGAAAATGGGTCAGCACATGGAATATGCTGGCAAGGTAACACATAGAGAGTAATGGAATGAAACAGCTATACTATATGCATATTTGGCTGGTGGAAAGCTCTATGGTTACAGTTTTGCGTAAAGCCAGTTTTTCCCTACTTCAAAGGAATAAAATTTAATTACTATCAAGGTGGTTGTTAAACATTGAGAATGGTTGACAGCATTCTCAATCCCAATTAAGCATCATCATTAAACATAACCCAACAAAATTAATTTAGAGTAACATGAAAATCCAAGTACTAGATACTCAAGATGTCCATAACCGGGGACACGGCTAACCATGATTAGTTTATTACACTCTGCAGAGGTTTACACACTTTTCCCCACAAGACTCGATCTCCTCCGTTTGGTTTCTCGCACTACATGGTGTTTGAGAAGACGGATGACCGAGACATAGTCTTTCAGAAGCGCTAGCACCTTATGATGGGTAGACCATACCACCTACATCCCCTACATCTGCTAGTCTACCACTGTAAGAGTTCGCACGACTTAGTCAACTATGCTAGAGCCCATAATAGCTTGTGGCTGCACACGGAAGTTTCTAGTATGAATAGTCTCATGATCCCTTTGAGCCTGGGTGGTGATCCAAAAGAAAACAGGCAAGTCCTGGAATACCCAGGTGCCTCAATCCACCCAGATGTGTTTTTAAGTTGCCACCTTAGATAAACCATTAATTAACAATCTCACATCTGTCATGGATTTCACTCACCCAATCCACGTCTACTAGCATAGCATGGCATAATAAGCAAACGTAGAAGTAACTCCCAAAGGTTTGATAATAAACAGGTAATATGTACTACCTCATCTACTTCCCATCCCACAATTTAATTAGATCCTAATCATGCAATGTGTGAGGATTGATCTAATGTAATAAAACTGGGTAGTAGAAAAGGTATGATCAAAGTGTTATTTGCCTTGCTGATGATCCGCGAAACCTAACGATTCGAAGTAACAGGCGGCGCACTCCGGGTATTCTATCGCAGACAAACAAACAAGCTTACAATAAGTACTCATCTAATGCACAGGTAAAACTCAAATAAGAGATCTAACCAGAAGGTTCAACTTAAGAACTCCGGTTGGCAAAAAGAATCAAATCGAACGAAACAACGAACGACATTTTTACAATAGAAAATCGGATCTAGGGCAAATTTTTACAATAGAAAAACCTTCGTTCTACTAATTCTGATAAACAAACAAACAACGAAACGGCGAAAGAAAACAACTTCGTTCTACTAATCTGGATCTAGGGCAAATTTTTACAATAGAAAAACCTTATTTAAGTTGGTTAAATGGACAGAGGGTTTCGAGACGAATCCCTAGGCGCTTGAATCGCCTAATTCCGATAAACGAGCGAAAAGTTAGACTAAAACGAAAATCGGATCAGGAATCGCGATCAGAAAAATCGTGGATTTAATCCGAGAAAAAGAAAAATGACGAACGACGAATTTTTTTCTCTCTCTTTTTTCGGCACGGAAAATGAGGCGCGACGAACCTCGGCGGTGGAAATCCGGCGGCGGCGGCTCCGGCGGCGCACGCGGATCGAGGCGGGGCTGATGGGCTGGGGTGGCTCGGGGCGGCGCTATTTAAAGGCTGCCCCCGGGTGGTGTCGCGCTCGGGTACGGCCCGAAGTCGGTTCGTTTTTTTTATTCCGCTCGGAAGAAAAATAAAAAGAAATACTAAACGGACTTCAAAAATTCCAAAATAAATTTTCACAGGCTTCTAAAATCAAGCCGCAAAAGGTGAACATTTATTTGGGCCCCAAAAGCAATTTTGAAAAACGCACATTTTTCCTAAATTCAAATAAAACACCAAAAAACTCTGAAATAAAATCTTATTTGATTTTATTATTAAATCCTCAATATTTCTTTATTTTGGGAAAGTCATTTTATTCCCTCTCTCATATTTTTGTAGTAGAAATAATTGATGATAAAATAAATAAAATCAAATGATCCTATTCTCAAAATTTGAGAGAACTCAAATATGAAAATAACGAAATCCCCAACTCTCTCCGTGGGTCATTGAGTTGCGTAGAATTTCTAGGATCAACCAAAATGCAAAATAAAATATGATATGCATGATGATCTAATGTATAACATTCCAAATTGAAAATTTGGGATGTTACAAACCTATCCCCCTTAAGATGAATCTCGCCCTCGAGATTCGGGTTGGCTAGAAAATAGGTGAGGGTGGTCTTTGAGCAAATCTTCCTCTCGTTCCCAGGTGGCTTCATCCTCCGTGTGGTGGCTCCATTAAACCTTGCAAAACTTGATAACCTTGCTACGAGTAACTCGGCTGGAAAACTCGAGGATCTTAATTGGTTTCTCCTCGTAGGTCAAATCGTTATCCAACTGAATAGTTTCCAAAGGCACTGTATCTCTCAACAGTATGTCAGCCATCTCTGCGTGACATTTCTTTAACTGAGAAACATGGAACACATCATGTACTCCTAACAATCCTTCGGGCAATTCCAACTTATAGGCCACTTCTCCCATACGCTCCAAAACTCGATATGGTCCTACAAATCGTGGCCTAATTTCCCTTTAACTCCAAAACGCTTTGTTCCCCGAAGTGGAGATACTCGAAGATAAGCTCTGTCTCCAACTTCGTAAACTGTCTCCTTGCGTTTAGAATCTGCATAACTTTTCTGTCTGGACTGGGCTACCTTGAGCCTATCGCGAATCAACTTCACCTTCTGTTCAGACTCTTTAATCAAGTCAGGAAAAAACAACTGGCGTTCTCCAACTTCGTCCCATGACAACGGTGTCCTGCACCTCCTTCCGTACAAGGCTTCGAAAGGGGCCATCTTTAAACTGGTTTGGTAACTGTTGTTGTAAGAGAACTCTGCATATGGCAAATTACTGTCCCAACTAGATCCATAATCTAGCGCACAAGCTCTCAGCATATCCTCCAAAATCTGATTGACTCTCTCGGTCTGTCCATCTGTCTGTGGATGAAAAGTTGTACTGAATTCTAGCCTGGTTCCCAAAGTTTCGTGCAACTGCTTCCAGAACTTTGAGGTAAACTGGGTTCCTCTATCTAATACGATACTCCTTGGAACTCCATGCAGGCGTACGATCCTGGTCATGTATATCTTTGCCAACTTTGCACTGGTATAAGTCGTCTTTACTGGGATGAAATGAGCTACTTTCGTCAATCGATCAACTACAACCCAAATCGAGTCATAGCCTGAACGAGTCCTGGGTAATCCCGTGATAAAATCCATGCCTAGCTTATCCCACTTCCATTCGAGTATCGGCAATAGTTGTAACAATCCTGCTGGCTTTTGATGCTATGCCTTTACTCTCTGACATACATCACAAACTGCTACATACTCCGCTATATCCTTCTTCATTCCTGTCCACCAGAAAATATCCTTCAAATCTAGATACATCTTGGTATTTCCTGGGTGAATTGAATACGGTGAATCGTGTGCCTCTTGCAAAATCAACTTCCTGATCTCCGGGCCATTGGACACATAAACGCGGTCTTCAAACCATAGGGTGTAGTGCTCATCCTCACAGAATCCTTTAGATTTTCCTTTGCTCAGTTTCTCCTTTATAGCGGCAATCTCTTTGTCAGCTTTCTGAGCTTCTCTAATTCTATCCATCAAAGTTGACTGAATCTCCAATGCTGCTACGTAGCCTCTCGGAACTATTTCCAAACATAGTCCACGAAGATTTTCGGCTAACTCCCTTGGTATTCCTCCCGTCATTAACGTATTTACATGACTCTTACGGCTTAAGGCGTCAGCTACTACATTAGCCTTTCCGGGGTGATAATGCAATTTCATATCATAATCCTTGATAAGCTCCAACCATCTCCTTTGTCTGCGATTCAACTCCTTCTGTGTGAAAATGTACTTCAAACTCTTATGGTCCGTGTACACCTCACAATGATTTCCAATGAGAAAATATCTCCATGTCTTCAATGCATGCACTAGGCTGCTAACTCCAAATCATGCGTTGCATAATTCAACTCATGAGGCTTCAGTTGTCTTGAGGCATATGAAACAACTCTCCCTTCCTGCATAAGCACTGCTCCAAGTCCTCGACGTGCAGCGTTGCAATACACCTCATAATCCTTGGTCTGGTCTGGCAAAATCAACACTGGTGAGGTAACCAAACGTTTCTTCAACTCCTGGAAACTAGCCTCACATTCCTCCGTCCATATGAACTTGGTATCTTTCTTCAACAACTCGGTCATAGGCTTCGCAATCTTTGAGAAATTCTCAATAAATCTCCGGTAGTATCCTGCGAGTCCAAGAAAACTCCGGATCTCTCCAACTATGGTTGGTGCTTCCCACTTGGTCACGGTATCAACTTTAGTGGGATCTACTGCTATACCTTCTACAGATATATCATGTCCGAGGAATCCTACTTCCTTCAACCAAAACTCACATTTGCTGAACTTGGCATATAATTGATGTTCTCTGAGCTTTCCAAGTACCAAACGCAAATGCTCCTTATGCTCCTCTTCATTCTTCGAGTACACTAGGATATCATCAATGAACACTACGACGAACTTATCCAAGAACTCCATAAACACTTTGTTCATCATGTTCATAAAATAGGCAGGTGCGTTAGTCAGACCAAATGACATAACGGTATACTCATACAGCCCATACCTGGTGGTAAAAGCTGTCTTCGAAATATCCTATTCTCGAATCTTCAACTGGTGGTATCCTGATCGCAGATCGATCTTGGAAAATACCTTAGCTCCTTGCAATCGATCAAACAGATCGTTGATCATTGGTAGCGGGTACTTGTTCTTGATCGTTACTTCATTCAATCCTCGATAGTCAACAACCTTCCTTAACGATCCATCCTTCTTCTCCACTAGAAGTACTGGCGATCCCCAAGGCGAAGAACTTGGGTGAATATATCCCTTATCCAGTAACTCCTTAATCTGCTTCTTAATTACCACCAAATCCTTTACTGGCCTCCTATATGGTCTCTTTGATATTGGACCTGTGCCTGGCAATAGCTCAATCAAAAACTCAATATCTCTATCCGATGGCATGCCTGGCAACTCCTCTTGAAATACAGCAGGGAAATCCCTTACCACTGGTACTTCCTCCTGCACAACTCCTGTTAGGCAATTTACTTGAGTCCTCTTTGGCACATGCCGGGATACATACTTGATCCTTCTCCCTTCTGGTGTGGTAAGCAAAATTGACTTACTAGCACACTCAATATTCCCTTCATACTTTGATAACCAATCCATGCCTAATATCACATCCAATCCTTGAGATTCCAATACTATTAGGTCTGGGGGAAAAACATAGTTACTAATCCTTAATGGTAACTGATCACACCATAGACTAGCCACATACTCTGCTCCGGGCGAGGTTACTAACATGGGTGACCTAAGGGCTTGGGTTGGTAGGTTATACTTATCCACAAATCCCCTTGAGATGTATGAATGGGATGCACCAGTATCAAAAAGAACGAGTGCAGTAAATGACTTAACCAAAACTTACCTATTACTGCATCAAACTGAGCTTCAACCTCCTCCACACTAACGTGGTTTTTCCTGTCCCCTGTTGAAAGGGTTCGGCTTCTTCCCAGAACTTCCATTGCCATTTTGGCCTTCAGGACATTCATTGGCATAATGTCCGGTCTTCTGACACTTAAAACAAGTGACTTGGCTCAGGTCCTTCTTGGCTGGGGTTGATGGGTTGGAGCGGTTCTGGCCGTTGCTTCCTCCATTGCCATTTCCATTCTTGGTGCCATTGTGATTGTGCGAGCTACCTCCTCCATGGGTATGCTGAAAATGTCCACCCGGTCTAGGAGTAAAACGTGGCTTTTGCTGAGCTCCTGAATTATACTTTCCTTGTCCATACTTCCTCTTGCGATTCTCAATCTACTGCTGCTTCCCTTCAGTCATAAGAGCACGATCTACCAACTCCTGGTAGTTGTTGAAGGTGGCTACCACCAACTGCATGCTCAACTCATCATTCAGTCCTTCTAGAAACTTCTCCTACTTAGATGCATCCGTAGCGACGTCATCTGGGGCATAACGTGCTAGCTTACTAAATTCCTCCACATACTGGCCAACTGTCCTTCCTCCTTGGCACAAGTTGCGAAACTCACGCTTCTTGATGGCCATAGCTCCTGCTGAAACGTGTGCAGTACAAAAAGCCTGCTGAAACTGGTCCCATGTGACAGTGTCAACTAGGAAAGTGGCTGTGAAATTCTCCCACCATGATGTTGCTGGTCCTTCTAGCTGATGTGCGGCAAACTTCACCTTCTCCACATCTGTGCATCCTGTTGTGGTCAACTCCCTAGCTGTCTTGCGGAGCCAATCATTTGCTACTATTGGCTCGGTGCTACTGGAAAACACCGGCGGATTCAACCTAAGAAAACGGGCTAAGTGGTCAACAGGTGGTGGTGGTGGTGGTGGGTTGTTGTTGTTGTTCCCCTGATTCTGATTCTGGACTAGCAACTGCATCAATGTGTTCTGCTGCTGGATCAACTGGGTGAGCTCCGGTGGAAAGGCAAATCCGGGGTCACGTCTCGGAGGCATCTGAGGGTTTAGAAAAGATGAGATATAAGAATAGAGGGGGTCTAAAGAGAAAACACTACCCATATGCACATGAGGCAAAAGCAAATAATTCACTTCAATCAATCAAACAAGGGCATACAATTGATCTAACTATCACAAAAGTGCTCGGACTACTATATTTACATGGTGGACTACTACTACTGATGAGGTGGTCTACTAGAAATATTCTACGGTCGTTGACTCCATGATATCTGCTCCAGCTTCATCAACATAGTCATCATCGCTACTATCTGGTTCCAAATCGGTGTCGTCGATGATGATGTAGTCTTCCGGGCTAATCTCCTGGGGTTCTTCGTCTTCATCCACTAGCGTAGGGTCTCCCATAAATATTCCAATCTTCTTGATCAGGTCGTCATTCTTCTCCAACAATACTCCAATTTCCTCTTCATAATCTTCACGTGTAGCCTTGAGTTCTTCCTCCAGTTCCTTGATTCTAATCTTTGCCTTCTTTAGGTCTATCATGTCGGTGCACATCTGGTTCTCCTGTCGTCGAATGTGCTGGTTTAGCTCCTGGATAAAAGCTGCGATTGATCTCTCCTTCCTGGTGCTGATCATCTCCCAATGTTCATCTCGGCGCCCACGAATCTGGTAGATAGTATCCTTGAGATCCTTGCGGTAGACTTCTCCAATGCGTCCCATGGCGATGTGAGCTGCCATGCTCTTTCCTAGACGACAAGTTGGTGCATCAAAAGAAAATTCTATGGGCTCCGTGACTGGCATGAACGTCCTTCCTGGTACTTGAACTTGAAGCATCCAGCGCTCTTCTTCCGGTAAAGTGGCGTTGTAGGTTCCCGTGAAGCTTGGTACTCCTATATTCAGGTATCTAGTGACTTTCTTCAAGTGGCGTCCAAAGGGTGTAGCTTCATCCGGTTGTGTGAACTTGTTCCTTGCATCCGCCATCCTAAAGAATAGAAAAGATGAGAGGTCAGAAGAGAAGAGAGTGAATAGTGATCTAGGTCTTGTGCTTAGTGGTCGTGTCCTACAGTCAGCGTGTGCTCTGATACCATCTCTGTAGCAACCAGACCTCAAACAGCCTGATCTCTGTGCTCCGGTGTCATCCCTGGATCAGTAATGCTGACACCACACAGTACTCGGAGGATTTATAGTAGAGTAGCAATCACACACTTATTACATCGTGTGTCTCAAAAGAGAACTTATTACAATAAGTATGACTTAAGGCCATCTAATAACAATACAGCGGAAGGCTTGGAAGATAAGTGAGTCCATCAACTCCAACGGCATCACTGAGTATAGAACCACGACCTAAAAACTCCTTAATCATCGTCTGAAAAGTCTGCAACATTAACGTTGCAGCCCGAAAATGGGTCAGCACATGGAATATGCTGGCAAGGTAACACATAGAGAGTAATGGAATGAAACAACTATACTATATGCATATTTGGCTGGTGGAAAGCTCTATGGTTACAGTTTTGCATAAAGCCAGTTTTTCCCTACTTCAAAGGAATAAAATTTAATTACTATCATGGTGGTTGTTAAACATTGAGAATGGTTGACAGCATTCTCAATCCCAGTTAAGCATCATAATTAAATATAACCCAACAAAATTAATTTAGAGTAACATGTTGAGATTCACATGAAAATCCAAGTACTAGATACTCAAGATGTCCATAACCGGGGACACGGCTAACCATGATTAGTTTATTACACTCTGCAGAGGTTTGCACACTTTTCCCCACAAGACTCGATCGCCTCTGTTTGGTTTCTCGCACTACATGGTGTTTGAGAAGACGGATGACCAAGACATAGTCTTTCAAAAGCGCTAGCACCTTATGATGGGTAGACCATACCACCTACATCCCCTACATCTCCTAGTCTACCACTGTAAGAGTTCGCACGACTTAATCAACTATGCTAGAGCCCATAATAGCTTGTGGCCGCACACGGAAGTTTCTAGTATGAATAGTCTCATGATCCCTTTGAGCCTGGGTGGCGGTCCAAAAGAAAACAGGCAAGTCCTGGAATACCCAGGTGCCTCAATCCACCCAGATGTGTTTTTAAGTTGCCACCTTAGATAAACCATTAATTAACAATCTCACATATGTCATGGATTTGACTCACCCAATCCACGTCTACTAGCATAGCATGGCATAATAAGCAAACGTAGAAGTAACTCCTAAAGGTTTGATAATAAACAGGTAATAGGTACTACCTCATCTACTTCCCATCCCACAATTTAATTAGATCCTAATCATGCAATGTGTGAGGATTGATCTAATGCAATAAAACTGGGTAGTAGAAAAGGTATGATCAAAGTGTTACTTGCCTTGCTGATGATCCGCGAAACCTAATGATTCGAAGTAACAGGCGGCGCACTCCGGGTATTCTATCGCAGACAAACAAACAATCTTACAATAAGTACTCATCTAATGCACAGGTAAAACTCAAATAAGAGATCTAACCAAAAGGTTCAACTTAAGAACTCCGGTTGGCAAAAAGAATCAAATCGAACGAAACAACGAAAGTCAAATGACGAAAGAAAACAACTTCCTTCTACTAATCTGGATCTAGGGCAAATTTTACAGTAGCAAAACCTTGTTTAAGTTGGTTAAACGGATAGAGGGTTTCGAGATGAATCCCTGGGCGCTTGAATCGCCTGATTCCGATAAACGAGCGAAAAGTTAAACTAAAATGAAAATCGGATTAGGAATCACGATCAGAAAAATCACGGATTTAATCCGAGAAAAAGAAAAAACGACGAATGCCGAAAAAAAATTTCTCTCTTTTTTTCGGCACGGAAAACGAGGCGCGACGAACCTCGGCGGCGGCTCCGGCAGCGCGCGCGGATCGAGGCGAGGCTGATGGACTGGGGCGGCTCGGGGCGGCGCTATTTAAAGGCTGCCCCCGGGTGGTGTCCCGCTCGGGTACGGCCCGCAGTCGGTTCGTTTTTTTATTCCGCTCGGAAGAAAAATAAAAAGACATACTAAACAGACTCCAAAACTTCCGAAATAAATTTTCACGGGCTTCTAAAATCAAGCCGCACAAGGTGAACATTTATTTGGGCCCTAAATGCAATTTTGAAAAACGCACATTTTTCCTAAATTCAAATAAAACACCGAAAAACTCCGAAATAAAATCTTATTTGATTTTATTATTAAATCCTCAATATTTCTTTATTTTGGGAAAGTCATTTTATTCCCTCTCTCATATTTTTGTAGTAGAAATAATTGATGATAAAATAAATAAAATCAAATGATCCTATTCTCAAAATTTGAGAGAACTCAAATATGAAAATAACGAAATCCCCAACTCTCTCCGTGGGTCATTGAGTTGCGTAGAATTTCTAGGATCAACCAAAATGCAAAATGAAATATGATATGCATGATGATCTAATGTATAACATTCCAAATTGAAAAGTTGGGATGTTACAAATAGTATCTCTATTGGCAAGTTTAATTGTGACATCAATATCTTCTATCTCAGCTGGTGCAATATCATGCATAATTTCTTTGTATAAGGAATAAGGTATTGCACTAGCACTAGCACCCATATCACATAAGCCATGATAACAATGATATCCTATTTTAACAGAAATAACAAGCATGCCTACCACATGTCTGTTTTTATCTTTAGCACAAGGTTTAGCAATTCTAGCAGTCTCATCAAGGAAATGAATAACATGCCCATCAATATTATCAGACAAGAGATCTTTAACAATAGCAATATCAGGTTCAACTTTAATTTGCTCATGAGGTGTATAAATTTTAATATTGCTTTTACGAACCATAGTTGAAGCTTTAGCATGATCCTTTATCCTAACAGGAAAAGGTGGTTTCTCAACATAAGAAGTAGGAACAATAGGATCATTATAAGTGACAATCTTTTCTTCAACTTTAATAGGTGCAGCTACTTTTACTTCTATGTGAGGATGATATTTAAACCACTTCTCCTTGGGGAGATCAACATAAGTAGCAAAAGATTCACAGAAAGAAGCTACTATCTCAGAGTCAAGTCCATATTTAGTGCTACATTTACAGAAAATATCGATATCCATAAAAGATTTAACACAATCAAACCTAGGTGTCATACCTAACTCCTTACCTTTGTCGAGGTCCCAATCTTCAGAGTTGCGTTTAATTCTTTCGAATAAATCCCATTTGAGTTCAATAGTCTTCATCATAAAAGAGCCAGCACAAGAAGAATCAAGCATGGTGCGATTGCTATCAGAAAGCCGAGCATAAAATTTTTGAGTAATCATTTCTCTTGAGAGCTCATGATTGGGGCATGGATATAACATTGATTTAAGCCTCCCCCAAGCTTGAGCGATGCTTTCTCCTTTGCGAGGCCAAAAATTATATATATAATTGCGATCATGATGAACAAGATGCATAGGATAAAACTTATGATGAAATTCCAATTTCAATCATTTGTAATTCCAAGACCCCATATCATCACATAGCCTATACCATGTCGATGCATCTCCCTTCAAAGATAAAGGGAAGACCTTCTTCTTAACAACATCTTCGGGTACACCTGCAAGCTTAAATAATCCACAAACTTCATCCACATATATTAGTTGCTCATCAGGATGCTTTGTTCCATCTCCTAGAAAAGGATTAGCTAGCAGTTTTTCTATCATACTCGAAGGAATTTCAAAGTAGACATTTTCATTTTCAGTAGGTTCAGTAGGTTGAGGAGCAACTCTTTGCTCTACTGGTCGGGGTGAAGATACCCCGAACAAGCCCCTCAGAGGATTACTTTCCATAGTAACAAGTGACAGTATATTTCAGCACACTATATAAATTTTTCCTTACCAAATTCCACCTACCAAAGGCGCTTCACTCCTCGGCAACGGTGCCAGAAAAGAGTCTTGATGACCCACAAGTATAGGGGATCTATCTAGTCCTTTCAATAAGTAAGGGTGTCGAACCAAACGAGGAGCAGAAGGAAATGATAAGCGGTTTCCAGCAAGGTATTCTCTGCAAGTACTGAAATAAGTGGTAACAGATAGTTTTGTGATAGGATAATTTGTAACGAGCAACAAGTAACAAAAGTAAATAAAGTGCAGCAAGATGGCCCAATCATTTTTGTAGCAAAGGAAAAGCCTGGACAAAGTCTTATATAGAGAAAAGCGCTCCCGAGGACACATGGGAATATCGTCAAGCTAGTTTTCATCACGTTCATAAGATTCGCGTTCGGTACTTTGATAATCTGATATGTGGGTGGACCGGTACTTGGGTACTGTCCTTACTTGGACAAGCATCCCACTTATGATTAACCTCTATTGCAAGCATCCGCAACTACAACAAAAGTATTAAGATAAACCTAACCATAGCATGAAACATATGGATCCAAATCAGACCCTTACGAAGCAACACATAAACTAGGGTTTAAGCTTCTGTCACTCTAGCAACCCATTATCTACTTATTACTCCCCAACGCCTTCCTCTAGGCCCAAACAATGGTGAAGTGTCATGTAGTCGACGTTCACATGACACCACTAGAGGGATGACAACATACATCTCATCAAAATATCGAACGAAGACCAAATTCACATGACTACTAATAGCAAGACTTCTCCCATGTCCTCAAGAACAAACGTAATTACTCAAAAAGCATATTCATGGTCATAATCAGAGGGGTATTAATATGCATATAGGATCTGAACATATGATCTTCCACCAAATAAACCAACTAGCATCAACTACAAGGAGTAATTAACACTAGTAGCAACCCACAGGTACCAATCCCGGACTTGGAGACAAGAATTGGATACAAGAGATGAACTAGGGTTTTGAGAGGAGATGGTGCTGGTGAAGATGTTGATGGAGATTGCCTTCTCCCGATGAGAGGAGTGTTGATGATGACGATGGCGATGATTTCCCCCTCCCGACGCGAAGTTTCCCCGGCAGAACAGCTCCGCCAGAGCTCTAGATTGGTTCCGCCAAGGTTCCGCCTCGTGGTGGCGGAGTTTCGTCCGAGAAGATGGCTTCTTTTTTTTCCATCGAAAGACTTCATATAGCAGAAGATGGCCACCGGAGGGCCACCAGGGGGCCCACGAGGTAGGGGGCGCGCCCAGGGGGGTAGGACACGCCCCCACCCTCGTGGGCAGGGTGTGGCCCCCCCTGGTGAACTTCTTCCGCTGAGTATTTTATATATATTCTGAAAATGTCTTCTGTGAAGTTTCAGGACTTTTGGAGCTGTGCAGAATAGGTCTCTAATATTTGCTCCTTTTCCAGCCCAAAATCCCAGCTGCCGGCATTCTCCCTCTTTATGAAAACCTTGTAAAATAAGAGAGAATAGGCATAACTATTGTGACATAATGTGTAATAACAGCCCATAATGCAATAAATACCGATATAAAAGCATGATGCAAAATGGACGTATCACAAGGCTCGGCCCCTCGCGAGGGTCTTGAGTGTTTGCTGGTGAAGATGGGTCGTATGGGGCCGCTGGTGGAGCGACGCCGTGGGCCGCAAGTAGGCAAGTCTGGGGACCCCCGTTCCCAGGACCCCGACAGTAGCCCCCGTGCCCTAGGCACGCTCGGACTTGGCTTCGAGGCGAAGCCAAGGGGCAAGTGCGGAGTGCCGCGGGCCCCAACAGCCTGCGGCCTCGGTTGATGCGTGGTGATTGACGGGATGTGGGTGGCCCCGCTTCCCCATGCAGCCTTGATATCCGCCTAGCTTGGCGGCCACCATGACTTACACAGTTATTCCCCCATTGCCGGTGACGCGCCCCTCCAACTCTCCCGCCTTTCCGAAACAATAACCTCCTCTTCCAATCTATCCCGAGCTCGGCCCTCCTTGTTGCCATGGTGCCCCGGCGAATGGAGAAGGGGAGGAAGAAGTCTCAGTCTTCAGCTGGGCCACCCCCGGCCGTTGAACCCGCCATAGGCCGGTCGTTGGTGCTCAACTAGGAAGCCATGGACAAGGTGCGCCCTGCGCTCGCCGCTGACTTCAACGATTGGGGGAGGACGGCTGCCTGGCCCGCATCCCGCGCCTCCGTCGACAGGACAGCCACCAAAGTCCAATTCTTCATCGATGCCCAGTGGGCTGGCCTGGTTCCTCCCTTCTCCGCCTTCTTCAACGCCGTGCTCTCCCACTATCAGATCCATATGTTGCACCAAGATCCCCAATCAGTCTCCCTTCTCGCCACTTTTGCTTTCGTCTGCAAGGCCATGGTGGGAATTCCCCCTTCCGTGGCCCTATTGCGCCATTTCTTCTCGCTGCACCTGGCTAGCCCTCGGCAGTGCTCGGGATGCTTGAGCCTCCAGGTCGTGGCTGCGACGGCTGGCTCAGGGATTGATTTTGAGCTTCGACCATCCACAAGCGAGTTTTGGACACTGTGGGTGTTTGTGGACGTCGGTCTGCTCAGCACCCTCCTCTCGCCCCTTTGGCGCCCGCCGTTCCCAGCTCCGGCTGGGGCCACAAGAAGCTCGCGGACCCCCTCCTTTCCTTCGGCTGGCTCCGGTTGAAGAGGCTGAAAGATCTTGGCGTGACTGCGCCCATGGTGATGAAGGAGTTCCTCCGACGCCTAGTCGCCCCACTCCAGCGCCATTCTCGGCCGATGTGGGCCCTGTCCGGTGGCCAGGATCGCATGAGGCTTCAGGAGTCGGGGCTTCCGCCCAAGGCGCGAAGAATGGTGCTCAAGGTCCTGATAGGCGACCCCTCGCCAGCCGATATGCCGTAGGGGGGCTGTCTTTTGTACTGCTGCTCAAACAGGGTGGAGTTCACGGGGCAGATGCCCCCCTTCGATGAATGGGGACTGCGTCCAGTCGGCCTTGAAGGGCCCCGCGAGAACCCTGTCTTCGTGGTTCCCCTCCTTGCCGCCAGCGCCGAACTTACCCCAAGAGTGGATGCAGGGGGGCGAGCACCGCTGGAGGCCGAAGACGCGGGTGCTGAGGCATCGACACCGCTCGAGGCTCTCGAGGTGCCATCCCCGGGAGCCCGTGACTCTTGCCCTGGGGTGACAACTAAGGGGGTGACGCAATCTGCTGCTCCTGAGGCCGAAGCCTCCGAGGTCTTAGTAGGTCATCATGAGGCGGAGCCAGAGGGCTCCCCTCAGCCCAGCTATAACACCCTCGATGCGGCTATATCTCCCACGTGTCGGAGCACGACTTAGAGGCATAACCACATTGAAGGCAATGTCGCAAGAGGGGTGATCTTTACACATCCCATGTACTGAAAAAGAAAAGAGGTACATAGTTGGCTTACACTTGCCACTTCACACAACACATGAATATGGCATTACAACATTCAGATGCAATCAAGGTCCGACTACGGAACCAAAATAAAAGAAGACTACCCCAAATGCTACAGATCCCCGATCGTCCCAACTGGGCTCCACTACTGATCAACTGAAACGAAACAACACGAAGAACAAGATCTTCATCGAGCTCCTCCTTGAGCTTGGTTGCGTCACCTGCACGATATCATCGGCACCTGCAAACTGGTATTGGAAGTAATCTGTGAGTCACGGGGACTCAGCAATCTCACACCCTCGCGATCAAGACTATTTAAGCTTATAGGTAGGTAAAAGGTATGTGAGGTGGAGCTGCAGCAAGCACTAGCATATATGGTGGCTAACTTACGAAAATGAGAGCGAGAAGAGAAGGCAAAGCACGGTCGTGAACTAGAAGTGATCAAGAAGTGATCCTGAAACTACTTACGTCATGTATAACTCCAACACCATGTTCACTTCCCGGACCCCGCAGAGAAGAGACCATCACGGCTACACACACGGTTGGTGCATATTAGTTAAGATAAGTTTCAGGTTTTCTACAACCGGACATTAACAAATTCCCATCTGCCCATAACCGCGGGCATGGCTTTTTCAAAAGTTCAAAACCCTGCAGGGGTGTCCCAACTTAGCCCATCACAAGCTCTCACGGTCAACGAAGGATATTCCTTCTCCCAGGAAGACCCGATCAGGGTCGGAATCCCGGTTATAAGACATTTTGACAACGGTAAAACAAGACCAGCAAAGCCACCCAGATGCGCCAACAAATCCCGATAGGAGCTGCACATATCTCGTTCTCAGGGCACACCGGATGAGCAAGACGTCGGGTAGGCCAGCCCAGGGTTGCCCCTGGTTGCCCCGGACATTGCTCAGTTGGACCAACACTTAGAGAAGCACTGGCCCGGGGGGGTTAAATAAAGATGACCCTTGAGCCGGTCGACCCAAGGGAAAGAAAAGGCTAGGTGGCAAATGGTAAAACCAATGTTGGGCCTTGCTGGAGGAGTTTTATTCAAGGCGAACTGTCAAGGGGTTCCCATTACAACCCAACCGTGTAAGGAATGCAAAATCAAGGAACATAACACCGGTACAAAAGGAAAAGTGATGGGAGCGTGACATGCGATAGAAGGTGGGGTGATCCCGGTAACCGGGTTCCAACGGATCGACGATGGTGACAAGGCAAAAGAGGGGCAACGTGCACCAACAGTTCGAGCACGGAGCAAGAACGAGCATCTCATACATCACAAGCATTCGTTCCCAGGAGGTCGTCTCGGGGTTATACCTTCGAAGCGTGCGTTATCGCAGCGGTTCGGGTCAAGCGGTGTAGTCGTTCATGATCGTCATGGGAAGTAGTGGTACTCGGCGATGGTAGAGGAAGTAGTTGTTCACAGTTCATTGTGGGAAGTAGTCGTTCTCGTGGCGACAGTAGTCGTTCACGTCAACTGTAGTTGAACTTGTAGGGTCATCCATCTCGTGATACTTAGGTGAATCCACGTGAAACAATAGTCGTACATGGTTCATCGAGGAACTTGACGTTTCGGCCTGTAGTCGGTCGAGCGTCCGACGGTAATGGTACTCTATCGTTTCAAAGAGGTACTTGGGGTCATTTGATCTTGTCGGTCTCGTCATCTCGAAGGTGTACTTGACGTTCTTAGCGATTCCGAAAACGACGGTAGAGGTACACTTGTTGTAGGGGTACTTGTCGGATCCACGGCGACGGTAGAGGTACAAACGTTCTCACGGTACATGTCGATCCGGTCTTGGTGTAGATGTACATGGCAAACGTAGTGGTACTCGCGGACTTCAGCGGCGGTAGTCGTTCAGGGTCTTGGCGGTTCCGTACATGTTCGACGTGGTACACGGTTTGAAGTCGTGCATGTCTCATAGCTGTTGAGAGTCACCGTGAGGGACTTGTCGAATCCAGGGTCTCCGTGTGCATGTCTTGACGGTTCCGGGAGGTCTCGGTGGTGGCCATGGTCTCCAAGATGGCGCCGTGGTGGTCTAGCAGCAGCAACAACAAGGGCGTCGAGGCCCATGGGCGCAGAGGAGATGTCGAGGAGGTGGTTCCAGAGGAGAGCAACCATGGCGGGGGCGAACAAGCGCCTCGTCCTCTGCTCGCACATAGCACAGGCGTTGCTGGAGGAGGCAGCAGGGACGCTGGGGTTGTCGCGGTCGGAGGCCAGGGCCGCAGGGCGGAGCAGTGGGCCTCGTCGGAAAACAGGGGTTGAGAGCGGCTGGGCTTCGGCCGTCGAGGTAGAGGAGGCACTCGGGGCGGAGCAGATCACAGCAGCGGTGAGGTGTGGATGGCGGCGATCGGGGCTTGAGACGCGGGGCAGCGACGGCCATGGGGCTTCTGCTCCTGCTGGTGGCGATGAAGACAGTCGCGGTCATGGACGAGGGCTGGAGGCGGGGCATGGCGCAGGACCTATGGGCGCTGGAGGCGACGCCGGTCCTCGGACGATGAGGCGATGATGAGGAGGCGGAGCAGAAAGGCGGCGGCGCGGCCTGGAGAAGGGCACGAGGGAAAATCCCACGACGACAGGCACTGACGAACGGAGGAGGGCGTCTGCAGGGCCGTCGCGCACGGAGAGGAGACTCAAGGGGATCGGGCACGCGGTGCATTGCGGCGCTGGGAGAAGGAGGGATCGAGAGGAGGCGACGAGGGAAAGAGGAGGCGACGAGGGAAAGAGGAGTCGGGCTGCGCGTGCGTTCTGTCCTCTCTGGCGGCGTTGAGGGACGAGGAGGGAGCGAGGGGAAGGAAATCAGGGAGGCTAGGGTTCGGTAGACAGGGGCCGGATGGGCCTTCGGTGCAGATGGGCCTTAGAGGCCGGCGGCTGGGCCTTAGGCCACTCAGGTGGGGAGAGGGAAAAGGTTAGGAGGCCTGCTGGCTGTTGGGCTCCCTCTCTCTCTCTTACTCTTTTCAAAACAGAAAATAAAGAGAAAGAAAAAGGGAAGAAAAGAAGGGTTAGAGAAAGAGTTTGGGCACATGGATAATTTTTCACGGACTCGTAAAAATGTGCACGGTCCATGAAAAATAGGAGAGGCATGATTGCAAGGATTTAATTCAAAGTCATTTGAATTTAATTCAAATGGTTTGAACAAGGGCTAGGAATTAGAGGTGTCCAAAAATGTTCGGATTTTTGGTGGAGCTCCGGAAAATGACGAAAGAATATAATCAAAGTTTGGGGACCAAACTTGAAGCGAGAAAAGGCATGTGATTATTGCAAGTGTGTTCATGGGTGAATCCAAATAATTGGAATATTTACTATAGCTCTCTAAATATCGAGAGGATATGTTGTAAAGAGAATCACCATGTGAATTCCCTCGGTTTAAATGGGTCGAAAATCCATACGGTTTATTTAGTTGATTTGAGATGCAAATATTAATGACATGATGGCATGATGACATGATGCAAATGCACATGATGCAATGATGAATGCAATAAATCAACAACTCACATGACGAAAACCCGGAAACCCTGGAAGGCATCTGAAGCTCCGGTCTTGGGGCGTTACACCAGCACTCTCGAGGTCGTCTCCTCGGGCACCTCACCAGCCACGCCCTGCGCTGGTTGCCGCGTCCAAGGCTTCGGCCGGCTCCGTCTGGACATGATGCGCTCCGCAAGAGGAAAGGGTCTCCAAGCTGCATCAGTGATGCCTTCTGGCCGTTGAAGCAGAGGAAGTATATCGCCATAGACGAGTGAGTACCTTATATTTGTAATTTCTCGAGTGCTGCTTCCCCTCCTGACCGTGGATCCTCAGGGTCACTTCTGCTAAGGCGGCAAAGTCTCCCGGGAAGCAACCTCCTCCTGCCTCGAATCCTCCGCTGGCCTTGAGCGCCCCAAGCCAGCATGTCGCACCCGACACGAGGTCGGCCGGAGAGGCAAACATGCTAGCCTTGCGCCTTGAGCCCGCGCCTTTGCTGTCTCTCCTTCGTGGCCTCGCCTGGGGTGCGACAAGTGTGCCAAGGGCTCCTCATCTGGTTATGAACGACGGTTGGATGACTTCGATCTCGGCTTCTTCTTCGAGCAACGGGCCTCAACCCATCCAGGCCCCTGCTGAAGCTTGGTCGGCGACCCGGGCAGTGCCAGTCCCCAGCCCCTGCTAAAAGGGGGTGAGCCACTTCGGATCCCGTCAGCAACCCCCGCTGCCGGGGATGGACCTAGTCACGCTCTTAAGTTTGAGCACGAGCGGAGTGTCGTCCGCCACGAGCTCTTTCAGGAGGCAATGGGCGTGATGAGCCGGCTCGGCGGAGAACTTGTGGATGTTGACGCATGCCTTGTGGCCGAGGGTCTCCGCCTGATGGAGGAGTGGCATCAACTGAAGGTGGCTATCAACCTCGGGCGCCTTCAGCGTGATCATGCCAATGCGAAGGCCGAGGCATCCCTGGCAACCTCGCGCGAGGCTAGCACCCGATCCTTGGAGGAGGCCAGGGAGGCAGACTGTCACCACGCGATTGCCGAGGAGCGCAGGCGGGAGCTCTAGGCCTTGAACGCCTCCTTGGAGCAGCAGGTGGAGGCGCGCAAATCTGCCTTAGCATCGATGAAGGTCGCATTATCCGACAAGGAGGAGATCTTGAGGCGCGAAGAAGCACTACTGCTAGAGGCCATGGGGTGTAGCCTCGAGCTCGAGCGGTTGGAGACGAGGGAGCGCCAGGTCACCCAAGTAGAAGATGCTATTGGTGTGCGTGAGGCCAAGGCTCAGGAGGAGGTCGACCGCCGGGTGGCTGAGGCTCGCGTAGTCCTTGTTGGCAGGTACGACCTAAAGCTGGTGCTCGTGGAAGCCGAAGCAATGGGCAGGACCACTGCCCTCAAGTCATCACTGGCTGAAGCGGAACAGCGCGAGAAAGCCGCCTTGGCCGCTCTGACCTCTGTGTAGGCTGAGCTGGCCTCCGCCCGTGCCGACCTACTCTCTCTTCAGTAGTGGGTTGCGAGCGCCGTGTCCTTTGGGCGGCAAAGCAGGGAGGAGGCACTTCGCCGGCATACGCTACCGCGTGAGCACGCTCCCATGCTTCGGGACCTCAGGACAAAGGCCAACCAGGCGCTTGGTACCATCTGGGATGAGCATGCCCCTGATCCCCACACCGAGGATTATGCCAGCCATCTTCACTTCTTCACTGATGTTGTGACGCGCCTAGAGAGCCGTGCTGAGAGGGATCGCGAGCTTGTGGACAAAAAGAGCCGAGGCCTTCTCGGGCGCGCATTCTCCAACGTCTTCAGCCAGCTCCTGAACACCAATCCTAACTTTGACTTTGATGCCGCTATTGCCCCAGTACTTGAGGCTGTGCGGGGCTACCTAGCCCGCTAGGTGGACGACAAGGTGGACGCTCTGGTTAGGGCCTTTTCTTCTGATGACGACACGGTGGTGGTCGCGGCAGACAAGGGCACCGTGGTTGATGACAGTGAAGACAATGTCGGCGATGGCGCGAGCAGTCTATCCGGGAGCGGTTCGGGAGATGAGGGGGGCGCCATGTCCGAATGAGCCCGCGCTCCTTCGTTTTGAACCTGCACGCAAAAGCTTGGGTCCGGCCGTTCACAATGTAAGAGCATTTTGGGAAGGGGGACCCCATTATGTAAAATAGACTACCACTTTACTCCTTAGGCCAGGTTTAAAACACGCTCTTGTGTGCTTGCGAGCCCCTTGCGGGTTTGCTGCCGTAACTTAATATCGTGACTTACTTTGGTCCGGTCGGGCTTCGGGCTGACTTGGCAGCTGCGAACTTCTCCTAGGGGGGAGTCCCCTTGCGAGCTCACGAAGTTTTAGTTTTTAGAGGGGTCCGCCAGCCAACCCGAGAGGGCCTCACGAGGAGCGAGCGCCAGTGAGGGTGGGATGCGCTCGGAGGGGGGGGGGGACAACGAACGCAAAATCTCAAAACAAAGAGCGAATCTAGAAACTCACTGAGTTAATATGAGCGAAAAAGGACGCTCCCCACGAAATCGAAACACAACTTTAAATCCAAGATCGAAACGCTGCAAATCAAGCTTCAGAAAAGAGAGGCCAGAAGAAAATAGCCGCGTTTGGCACCTAGCTAGTCTTCTTGTCTTCGAGTCTTCTCACCAGGGCGGAGCTAAGTGCTTTCACTGGCCGTGAGCGGGAGCCCCCGAGGCCCGACGGCGGCACTTCGGAGACTCTGGGGCGTGTACAACCCCACTCATTATTATGTGAGAGTGTCACAAGCGGAGACCTTCACACGTGTGAGCCTTGCTTCATATCGCCAGACGAGGGCCCCGCCTTGCACCACCCTCAACCACCGTTGGGGTGTCCGGAAACTAGGACGATGCCAAGGGGCAAAGGGGATGCTAGCGGCGCCCTCGGCGACCACGGGCCCTCTGCCGGCGGGAAAGGGTCACCAGCGCCTACCCGGCAGAGGGCCTACCTCCGGGCGACACTGTAACACCCCGGATGTAATTTATCTTATATGTATCCCAACTCTTGCCGTTTCTGGCGCTAAGTTATTTTATTTCCTCGGGTTCGGGTTTTTGTCTTCATGTGTTGTTTCCTTTTTCATGCATCTCATATCATGTCATCAGGTGCATTGCATTTGCATACGTGTTCGTCTCATGCATCCGAGCATTTTCCCCGTTGTCCGTTTTGCATTCCGGCGCTCCTATCTCCTCCGGTGCCCCTTTCTACCTCTTTTTGTGTGGGGGGTTAAACATTTCCGGATTGGACCGAGACTCGTCATGCGGCCTTGGTTTACTATCGGTAGACCGCCTGTCAAGTTTCGTGCCATTTGGACTTCGTTTGATACTCCAACAGTTAACCGAGGGACCGAGAAGGCCTCGTTTGCGCTGCAGCCCAACACCCTTCCAATTTGGCCCAAAACCCACCAAAACCCACTCCATCGTCTAGATCGTTCGATCACGATCGCATGGCCGAAAACCGCACTCCATTTGGAGCTTCCTAGCCTCCTCTACCTCTATTTAAAGGCCACTCCCCGAAATTTTCGGGCAAAACCCTAGTTCTTTTTCCCCACCACGCTGCCGGACAGATTTCAGTCCGGACGGACACGTCCGACCTGCTCGTCCGCCGCCACGTGGCCTCCTCACATTCGCCGCTTCCCCGGTCCCCAGTTCACCGCCGCCGCGGCCCGTGGAAGCCCACGGCCGGCCCTCCCCGCCGCCCGACCGGGCCCGTGCCCCGCCGCCTATCGCCGCCCGCCTCTCCACTCGGCCGCCGCCCGTCCGCCTCCCCGCCGGTGTTCGACCGCCGCCCGCCAGCGCTCGCATCACCGCCTGCGGAGCTCGCCTCGCCGCGGAGGTCGCTCTCCGCCGCCTCGTACCTCGCCGTTCGGCCCTCTCCGGCCGCCCTCCACCCTCCTCCTTGCCCGGATCCGCCGGCCGCCGTCGCCTCCGTCAAGTCCGTCGAGAGCGCTGCCATGCATGCTATGTTGTTATTATTGCCATGTCTAGCTCCTATGCCATGTATTCTTGATGGGTGTATGCTTAGTTTGTCATGCCATGCTCTGTAGTGAGTGCATCGAGCTCGTAAACATGCCTACTCGTTAACAAATTTGCATGCTCCAGTTTTTCACTAAGTCTATAATCTGATTATGTTTTTGCCATGTTCACATGCTTGCAATTGTATTTTCTGATCCCTTTTGGCTCAAGGTCACTAAGGGAACTTTGTTAAGTGCTTTGAGTAGCTTCATGTCATGCCTTGCTTTACCATGTTAATTTCCTGTAGCATGTAGTTTTCATGCTCTAAAGTGTGCTACCTGATGTTAAATTCCAGACTTGTGTTAATTTCACTAAGTCTGAAACCTGTTATCATTTGCATTTTTGCCATGTCTGTTTGAACCTGTTAATGGATGAATTAGCCGTAGCTCAGTGTTCATCTTTTGTCAAGCATCATGAGTGGATCCCTGCCATGTATTTTGTTGTCCTGTTTGGGTGATGTAGTATAATTATCTTGATGCTTTTAGATGGCTACTTGCTGATTATCGCACACCGGTGCCATATTTGTTTCGCTTGCCATTTCCAAACCGTGCATCCGATTTCGGTGATCTTTATATCGATTTCAACCGAAATCACCTCACCTTTCCAGTGGCACTCTTGGATTTCCATGTTGAGGCCAGGTTCAATCATTCCTTGTCAAATCTTGCATATGCATCACATATCGCATCCCGCATAGCATACCATGTTCGCATCATGTTTTTTGAGCATTGGACGTGGTTGATTGTGTTCCTTTGCTTGTTTGTCTTGTTTGGGTAGAGCCGGGAGACGAGTTTGCTAACGAGGAGCCCGTTGAGTTTGCTTACGAGGATCAAGTCAACTATGACAACTTTGCAGGCAAGATGATCATACCCTCGAAATCACTTCTATCTTTGCTTGCTAGATGCTCGCTCTTTTGCTATGCCTATGCTACGATACCTACCACTTGCTTTCATGCCTCCCAAATTTCCATGTCAAACCTCTAACCCACCATGCCCTAGCAAACCGTTGATTGGCTATGTTACCACTTTGCTCAGCCCCTCTTATTGCGTTGCTAGTTGCAGGTGAAGATTGGAGATCGTTCCTTGTTGGAACATTGTTTATTGTTGGGTTATCACTATATTATCTTGTTATCTTAATGCACCTATATACTTGGTAAAGGGTGGAAGGCTCGGCTTTTTGCCTAATGTTTTGTTCCACTCTTGCCGCCCTAGTTTCCGTCATATCGGTGTTATGTTCCCGGATTTTTGCGTTCCTTACGCGGTTGGGTTATAATGGGAACCCCTTGACAGTTTTCCTTGAACAAAACTCTTCCAGCATTGCCCAACTTTGGTTTTACCATTCGCCACCTAGCCTTTTTTCCCTTGGATTTCGCAGACTCAAGGGTCATCTTTATTTTCAACCCCGGGGCCAGTGCTTCTCTAAGTGTTGGTCCAACCCAGAGCACCGTGCGGGGCCGTCCCTTGGCAACTTGGGTTATGTTGGCTCCCGTACGCTTAGCTTATCCGGTGTGCCCTGAGAACGAGATATGTGTAGCTCCTATCGAGATTTGTTGGCACAGCGGGTGGTCTTGTTGGACTTGTTTTACCATTGTCGAGGATGTCTTGTAAAACCGGGATGCCGAGTCTGATCGAAATGTCTCGGGAGAAGGAATATCCTTCCTTGACCGTGAGAGCTTGTGATGGGCTAAGTTGGGACTCCCCTGCAGGGATTTGAACTTTCGAAAGCCGTGCCCGTGGTTATGGGCAGATGGGAATTTGTTAATGTCCGGTTGTAGATAACATGAAAGTTAACTTAACTAAAATAAATCAACTGCATGTGTAACCGTGATGGTCTCTTCTCGGCGGAGTCCACGAAGTGAACACGGTGTTGGAGTAATGCTGGATGTAGGTTGTTCTTGGATCACTTCTTGATCATAGTTCTTCGTTCGTGCTTTGCCTTCTCTTCTCGCTCTCTTTTGCGAACAGGATAGCCACCATATATGCTAGTCGCTTGCTGCAGCTCCACATATTACCTTGCCTTACCTATAAGCTTAAATAGTCTTGATCGCGAGGGTGCGAGGTTGCTGAGTCCCCGTGACTCACAGATTACTTCCAAAACCAGATGCAGGGACCGATGATACCGTTCCAGACGATGCGCTTGAGCTCACGTGGGAGTTCGACGAAGACTCTCGCTGTTACTATGTGTCTTTCCCAGATGATCAGTAGTGGTGCCCAGTTGGGGCGATCGGGGACCGTGTCGCATGTTGGGGTTGATCTTTTATTTTGGTACCATAGTCGGACCATGAGTGTATTGGATGATTGCAATGTTATTCATGTATTTGTGTGACGTGGCGAGTGTAAGCCAACTATGTACCTTTTCCCCTATTATCTATTTACATGGGTTGTTGTGAAGATTACCTTACTTGCGACATTGCTTTCAATGCGGTTATGCCTCTAAGTCGTGCTTCGACACGTAGGAGATATAGCCGCATCAAGGGCGTTACAGACACCTTGCTCCGTGCGATGTGGGGAGGGGCCTTGCTCCTGGATCCTTCCTTGAAGCCCCCAGTGCGCCCCCTAGTGGAAGGGGGACTACCATGCTGGGGCCGTCGTCCACCGGTGTGACCTGATCCACTCGCGACCCATGGTTAGCGTAAGCATGCTCCTGAGAGATTAGCGGTACCCTGTAGCTGTTTTCGCCGGCATGGTCGACGAGGCTCCCGGGTGGCTCCTGGAAGGCCTCAACTTCTAGCGCCTCCTCTTCCCATCCTGGCTCGAGGAACGAGCTAGGGTCATCTTCCAGCATGTACTCCTGGTCCATCATGCGGGGCACGTAGGCCTCCAAAGCCGTCGCCCCGAAAAGCTCACCGAAATGCCCCGAGCTCCATGTCGCCCGGCCCGGCGCGTCGCCCTGAGGATGGTAGGGCGGCATCCTGCCGGGGCCGTGGGTGGCGACGCTCGTGCTTGCGCCCATCGGGGGTGACACATGTGGGGTTGGGCGTCTGACGCCGTTGGTTGCAACGATGTCGTCGAAACCTCCTGGTGCGCCTGCGGCGCGCGGGCGCGGCGAGGCCCGCCGTGCGATCCAGCCACAACCTGAGGCGTAAGCAAGGAGCAGAAAGATGGCATTCCCCTGGCCGCAGCGTCCAATAGCTCGGCGACGCGCTCCAGCAATGCATCTCGGCCGTTCTCCATCAGTCGGCACCGCAACAGCTCCCGTGCCACTGTGAGTGCAGCCCTCATGTTCACTTGTTCCCACCGGGTGTGCGGCGCCGTCGCCGCGGCATAGCTTGAGGCCCTTGCGGCGGCCCACATGCGCCACGGGGTAAGGCCGTTGGGCCGCGCCGCCTGTGCCCCACAACATTTTGCGGCGCGCGTGCCGCCCGAGGCACGGAGTTGAGGTCTTCTTGGTCGGTTGACACTGCCTGGGCTGGCCAGGGCGCCCAGTGGTCGGTGTTGGCCCTCAGGTCACTGGTCATCGGCATTGTAGATTACTGGCGAGTCTGCTGATGGAAGAGAGGCTTCGGTGCACCCCTACCTGGCTTGCCAAATATCGGATTTCATGTTCTGGCAAAACCCTTGAGGTTCGAACACAGGGGTGCGCACGAAGATCTCTCCTCCCCCTTGCACTCTCCCTCACCGCGATCTCAAGGCTCAGCGCGCCGAACTCGCAGAACAAAGAGACACAAGATTTATACTGGTTCGGGCCACCGATGTGGTGTAAGACCCTACTCCAGTGTGGTGTGGTGGATTGCCTCTTGGGCTAAGGATGAACAGTTACAAGGGAAGAACATCCTCTTGAGGAGAGGTGCTCTTGTGCTTGGTGAGTTTGTGTGGATGAGGATGATCTGAATAGCCTCAGATCAGTTCGTCCTTTCCTACTGTGGTGGCTAGCCCTATTTATAGAGGCCCTGGTCCTCTTCCCAAATGCTGGTGGGAAGGGATGCCACAACGGCCAAATTCTAAGGGAGACAACTAGTACAAGTTATGCTGACTAAAGGTGGTCTTCGCCTGCCAAAGGCTCTGGTGGTGACGCCGTCCTGGGATCCACGGTGACCTCCGTCCTGCCGTCCTGGTGGTCTCGGTCTTGTTGCACTGATATGGAAACCTTTGCCTAATGCCTCGGGACTCCTCGCCTGCGCTTGCCTCTTTAGCACCAAAGAGGAAACGAGGACACTGTGCGTGCTGGCGCCCGCCTGGCCCCGGTCGTCATGGCTTGCATCACAGGAACCTCGCGAGGTGCCCCTTGCCTTGATCTCTCTGCCCCTTGCGAGCCAGCCTGGTGAGGCCACCCCCGAGGAGGTCTTGCGTCGTCCTCCTCGCGAGGCTCGGCCCCTCGCGAGGGTCTTTATTGTCTGTTGGTGAAGATGGGCTGTATAGGGCCGCTGGCGAAGCCACGCCATGGGCCGCAGGCAGGAAAGTCTAGGGACCCCCATTCCCAGGACGCCAACAGGTACCTTGCCGCCCGGAGCAATGCTTGATGGCGGCGTTCCTCCCCCAGCACGAGGTCCATCCCCCGCGTGGCAACCTGGTGTGCCTCGTCAAATGCCAAGACCCATGTGGAGTGATGTTTGACCTCGCGAGGGAGAACCGCTTCGGCTCCGTAGACGAGGAATAACGAGGTCTCGCTCGTCGGCTTGGTGGCGGTGGTGCGGATGGACGACAACACGGACTGGAGCTCATCGAGCCAGCCCCTAACGCATGCCTCGAGCTTCTTCTTGAAGGTTCTTGTCTTGAGGCCTCTCAAGACCTCCGGGTTGGCGCGCTCAGCCTGGCTGTTGATCCTGGGGTGTGCCACTGAGGTGTAGCATATCTACGTTCCAAGGTTAGCACAATACGTTTTGAAGAGGTTACTAGTGAACCGCAGGCCGTTGTCTGTGATGATACGATTAGGGACCCTGAAGCAGCTCACGAGGCCCTTGATGAACTTGACTGCCGAGTCGGCCGGGATGGTGCGGACGGCTTCCACCTCCACCCACTTGGTGAACTTGTCGATGGCGACGTAGAGGTAGCAGTAGCCCTCGGACGCTCGTGGGAACGGACCCAAGATGTCTAGCCCCTAGACCGCAAACGGCCACGAGAGCGGAATGGTCTAGAGGCCTTTAGCAGGCTGGTGGATTTTCTTGGCGTGGAACTGGCACACTTCATAGGATTTCACCAGCTCGGTTGCGTCGTTGAGCGCCATGGGCTAGTAGAATCCGCTACGAGACGCCTTGCCCACGAGGTGCATGATGACGAGTGATGCCCGCAGTCCCCGCTGTGTACGTCAGCTAACAGCTCGCACCCCTGTTCTCTGGAGATGCATCGCAAGGAAACATCGTTTGGTCGTTTTCGGTAGATCTCACCGTCCTGAATTCATTTTCGGTAGAGCTCACCATCCTGAATGCAGTAGGCCGTGGCCTGCCGAGGCACATGCTTCGCGTCTTCCTCCTTCTCCGGCAGGGTTCCCTGAAGTAGGCATGCCTTGAATTCTTTGGTCCAACACCCCTCCCGAGGCTCGAGCGTGAGGAGCAGGCGTGCTCCTGAGGTCGGGCCGTAGGCGGGGGCTCCCGAGGTTGGTGCTGGGGGAAGCTCTTCCTGAGACAAGCACTACAAAAAAAACACTTCCATGATGATACGTGTTTGTCACATTAGGTCACGTTTGCTGTCATGCATGTACATCCATGACAAATTTATGACAGAATCAAGATAGTCATACCTGTGCTGTCGTAGAAGTGTTCCATGACATTACCAAAATTATCATCACGGAAGTGTCCACTTCCATGACGATAAATCGCGCGTCACAGAAGTGCTTTTGTCAAGGGTGACCGACACGTGGCATCAAGGTAGTCAGAATCCCGATTCGACTTCTAGAATCCTACGACTTCACGACCCTACAGAAGCATGTCGACCCAAATCCCACTATGAATCTGGATCAGGTAGAATCCATGTTGAGTCGCGATCCAAATCATAGAATCCTGTACAAAACTGTACAATCCCGACTATGCTATGGACTACATGCGATTCTACTAACTTATCTAAGTCGTTTGTTCAGTTGTAGAAAAATAATATGCCATCATCCAAACCCCTTTTCATATATCTCATGGACCCTTATTCCCCTCCCAAGTCCAAATGCTCAGCCGCAGACACCTTTGATCCAGCTCTCAGAAACCCTGGATCGAAATTGAGGATCAGGCTTGTCAACATATGGAATTGGCGTGAAAAGGAGGATGCTTCAAGATTGATCGGAAAAGGAGAGCAAGACCCTTCAAGGTTTAGCATTGTAGGTCAGATAGACAAGTGATCGACTATTCACACACTCTAAAAAGAACATTAGTAAATTTCATGCATTGAAGGTTTAAATGTTATATATATTTCCCTCTCATATATGTTCCATACATGCGAGCTACAAGGTAGGTTAGCCATAAAGAGAAGTGGAATGCAACTAGCATTGATGTGTATGTTCTTTGCTCCATATTTAGTGTCAAAACTCTATAGAACCCACATAAATTTCTTGTGTGCATACAAAATATCTTATTTTAGTAAATCTAGTAGAATCCTCGATTCCACGACTCGATCTTACGACTCGACTCTGTCTGAGGAAAACCGATCCGACTCCGAATCCTGACTCTGACTACCTTGCGTGGCATCCACCGTAACGGAACGCCGTTAAGCTATTGGGTCCAGTTTTGGATCTGATAACCCGTTAACAGCCCCGACCAATGGGGATTTTCCATGTGTAAAATCATCATTGGCTGGAGGGAACACGTGTCGGCTCGCCGCTGGGACAGATGTCATCCACTCATTGGACCCAAAGCACCGATGATACGTTGACACATGGCACGGCCCAACAGAGGCCCATTCCTGTGAAAAGGCCAACCCATTTGACTTGGTCAAAAGGTGGCGGGCCGGCCCACGGCAAGCCTGTTAACGGCCTATTCGCATATAGCCCATTTACAGCCCTCTAACCCAGGGCCCGTTTACGGCCTATCCGAATTAGGCCTAGTAGCGTCATCTGGGCCGTCCAATATAATTCCAGCCCATTTTAACTTCCGGCCCGTGTATGGCCCATGACGTCTTTCGGCCCATATGAGGCCCTTAGTAACCCTCGGCCCATTAATGGCCCGTGGTAAAACTGGCCCGTAATGAACAGTGTATCACTTTATACCCATTTATGGCCCATGGTAAAACTGGCCCGTAATGAACAGTGTATCACTTTATACCCATTAACGGCCCATTATACCGTTGGGCCGTTTCCAGCCCATGTTATCTTTCGGCCTTCTCATGGCCCATTTATTCTTGGGCTCATTTCCAACATTCATTTACTTTCGGCCCATTACTGTCATTTTTTGCTTGTGGGCCAAATTCAACCTGTGGTTACAGTCGGCCTGTTTGTGGCCCGTTAATACGTTGGGCCGTTTTCATAGTGTCATCAAATACGGCAGATTAACAACGACCCATTATGGTCGGCCCATGAACGAATGATTTCAACTCTATCCCATTTACGGACATAATGTGGTATGTTATTGGCCCATGTTTGGCCAACCGATCATACGGCTCGTAGAAGGCCCATTGAGTCTACGACCCGTATAAGGCCCATTGTTTCTACGGCCCTTAGAAGGCCCATTGTTTCTACGGCCCGTAGGAGGCCCATGTTAACTATAGTAAATATGTAGCCCATGGTTAATGTGGCCTAGTTTTAAAAAATAGGCTATTGCAGCCACTAGCAAACCACGGAAAAAGTACTGCACTGACTACATGAAAAAAAAACAATACAATAAGGAAATAAATAGGCAAGCAACTTACGCTAGGCTATCACGGCTATTACACATAGTACATCCACTGGGCATCAAAGTTCGCCACTAATGCAAATATAGGGAACAAAGCAGCATATAAACGCCGCAGGAAAACAAGTCCAGAACTGAAACCACTTCAGAAGAGCTCAAGAAACAATATCCTGGGTACCCATAATGCTGGCAAGATGCTTAGCAAGCTTATTAACTTTCTCTTTTTTGGCGCTCAAATCCTCCAAAACTTGCTATTGCACCAGAAAGTATGCATTTGAATTCTGCAGGGACTTCCTCAGTCCTTCGGCTTCCTATCGCATAACATCTGATCGATGTGTTTCAACTTGAAGTTGAGACTCAAGTAGCCGAACTGATCCAGGCAGCGAGTTCGAAGAGCTGGTGCCAGCAGTAGTAGCCAGTAACTCGAACACTACATCAAGACAAGACTTTGGGGTTGTCTCAGTGTCTTCAATATAGTTTTTATCAGCTTTCTTGGATACCAATAGGGATGTCTCACTATCTTGAACCTTATCTGCATTACTTCCTGTACCATTAGATAACGGGGGTACTCTTCTCCAATATTTTATCCGCATTCTAAAAGAGAAACAAACAAACACATCACATGTTTACAATGTAGTATATGAAACTCGTTTTGGTAAACTAGTTCAGTAGTAAGGTGGACAGGATAACAACATGAAACAAACATATATCTATGTAGTATGGTCACTGTATGGTCTATATCATTCTAGTTTATGTTGCCAAATCAAGACAGATACAGTTCGAATCATATCTATTTAAGACAAAGCAGCTTAGACAAAATATAAGTGTGGGAAACTACACAACAATAATAACACTTGTAAGGTGCATGGCATGAGAATGTAACTGTTTATTCAATTAAAACTGAACTCAACATAGAGCAAGTTACAACAGCAAACACGTTAAAGAAATAGGTTTAAAACATACCTGTTGCACCATTGGAGATTCAATTGCATCCTTCAAATTTGAAATTAGTTCGTATGAGTAAATACAGTGATGCAAGAGTAAAGTAGTATGAACCATAGCTACAGAACCTGACCTGAGAACAATTCTTCTTCTGCTTTAAGCGTTGACTTGGGGTTCAGAGTGGTGGTCCTCGTGCTTTGGGCACTGCAGTTGCCTTACTAACTGCTCGTCTTTGGGTGCTCTATGGTGGAGATGGTGTTGTGTCAACGGGAACTAGGTTACTATCTACTGGGGTTGGGGTTAGAAGGGGTGTAGCTGGTTCTCTGTCCAACTGGGTAGGGGTACAATCTTCGTGAGTCTGGGTTATGTGTGGTGGGGCTGGTTCTTGGGCAAGTACAACCATGGTTCTATCTCCATCGACAGGTAGCACGATATTTTCTGAAGTCCGTGTTTTTACTCCCACCGATATTGCCATCACCCCCTCCAATTGAAATGGCTGATAAACAAGAAAAGTAATTGAATGTACAAACATTGTAAGATAGACAGGTGCAATGGATAGTAGGGAAGGAAACAGGGCATGAACACATTTATGTTGTCTAACCAAACAAAATAGTAGGACATACTTTCACATATATGATGGATAATTAAACATGATAGCATGACACAATTTCACATGTATGATGGCTAACTAAACAGGATAGCATGACATACTTCAAAATATGATGACTATGTAAATAGGATGACATGATATAACTATACGATGTGTCTATTAAAGTGGTTGGCATGCCATAAATCACAAACATGCCGTCGATGGAAACATGATGACATGATATAATTCACGAATAGAATGACATAATTCAAAATATGATGACTATGTGAACAGGATGAGATGATATAACTAGATTATGTCTTTAGAAAATGGGCTGGCATGCCATAATTCAGATACACGCTGTCTATGTAAACATCATGGCATGATATAATTCAAATATATGATTTATATACTAAGGAAGTGTAGCGACCAGACCTCAAACAGTCTGATCTTCGTGCATTAGTGTCATCCCTGGATCGGTAATGCTGACATGCAAAGTACTTGAGGATTTATAACAGAGTAGCAATCACACACTTATTACATCGAATGTGTCAAAAGAGAACTTATTATAATAAATATGGCTTAAGGCCATCTAATACGATAACAACGGAAGGCTTGGAAAATAAAGTGAGTCCATCAACTCCAACGACATCACTGAGTAAAAGACCACGACCTAAGGCTCCTTACTCGTCGTCTGAAAAGTCTGCAACATGATATGTTGCAGCCTGAAACGGGTCAGCACATGGAATATGCTGGCAATGTAACACAAGAGAGTAATGAACAATGTAAAGCTATCACTACATGCATATATGGCTGGTGGAGGCTGTATGGTTAATAGGTTTTGCAAAAAGCCAATTTTCCCTACTGGAAAGGAATAAATTTTATTTAGCTACATAGTTGGTTGAAAACATTAAGAAGGTAAACCCCCTCTCAATCCCAATTAAAAGTAATCATTAACCCAATCAAATTAATTTAGAGTGATGAGATCCACATGATAATCCAAGAACTAGATACTCAACATGTCCATAACCGGGGACACGGCTAACCATGATTAGTTTGTACACTCTACAGAGGTTTGTGCACTTTTCCCCACAAGACTCGATCTCCTCCGTTGGATTTCTCGCACTACAAGGTGTTTGAGAAACGGATGACCGAGACACAGTCTTTCAGAAGCGTTAGCACCTTACGATGGGTAGACCGGTACACCTACATCCCCTACATCTGCTAGTCTACCACTGTAAGAGTTCACACAAATTAATCAACTATGCCAGAGCCCATAATGGCATGTGGCTGCACATGGAAGTTTCAAGCATGAATAATCTTATGATCCCTTTGAGCCTGGGTGGCGGTCCATAGGAAAATCACACGGTACCCCGAGATTTCCAAAAATACAGGCAATCACTGGGTTCCCCAGGTGCCTCAATCCACCCAGATGTGTATTAAAGTTGCCACCTTAAGTTGAACGATTAAGTAAACAATATCACAATCTGTCATGGAAATACACTCAAACCCAATCCACGTCTACGAGCATAACATGGCAATATAAGCATAACGTAGAAGTAACTCCCAGGGTTTGATAATGAAACATGTGAATAGTTACTACCTCATCTACTTCCCAACCCACAATTTATTCAGATCCTAACCATGCAATTGTTTGAGGGTTGATCTAATGCAACAAAAACTGGGTAGTAAAGAGGTATGATCAAAGTGTTACTTGCCTTGCTGATGATCTGTGAAACCAAGAGACTCGATGTAGTACGCTTCGCACTCCGGGTACTCTATCGCAATCAAACAAGCATTCAATAAGCAATCAAGCAAAGGCATGGGTAAAACTCAAATAAGAAGTCTAACCAGAAAGTTCAACTTAAGAACTCCGGTTTGCAAAAAGAATCAAATCAAACGGAGCAACGAAACTCAAACTGCAAAAGAAACAAGCTTCGTTTACTAATATGAACTAAAGTCAAATTTTAAAGTAGCAAAAACTTGTTTAAGTTGATTAAACAGAAAGAGGGTTTCGAGACGAAACTCTAGGCGCTTGAATCGCCTGATTCCGATAAACGAGTGAAAAGTTATACTAAAACCAAAATCGGATCAGAAATCACGATCGAAAATTATTGCGGAAAATCCGAGAAAAAGAAAAACTGACGAACAGGCTAATCAACAAACGTTCGCTATCTGCGGCTAAACGGTGAAAACTGTTCGTTAAAATGAATGTATGGACGAACGTCCGCTAAATAAACTAAACCAAAAAAACCGAACCGATCTATAAAAAATAGATCTAGGGTTTACCTAAAAAAACCAAACGAAAAAAAAAACGCGGCAACTCCGGCGAACTCCAGCGAGGAAGCGGCGGTGGCGGCGGCGGCTAGGGTTTCGGTGGCGCGGGCTGGGGTGGGCTGCGGTGGGGTAGCGACTTATAAAGGCTGGGCGAGGCCCAAGTCGGTTTGACTTTTTTTAAAATAATTCCGACGCGCAGTAAAAGAAAGAAAAAGAATACCAAACAGACTCCAAAAATTCCGAAATAAATTTTCCCCATCCTCTAAAAATAAGCCGGACAAGGTGAACATTTATTTGGTGCAAAAATGAAATTTTGAAAAACGCCTTTTTTCCTAATTCAAATAAAATAACGATAAAACTCCGAATAAAAATCTTATTTGATTTTAATATTAAATCTATGATATTTCTTTAGTTTGAGGAAGTCATTTTATCCTCTCTTTTATTTTTAATAAAAGAAATATTTTAGAGAAAAATAATTAAAATCAAACGATCCTCTTTTCAAAATTCAAGAAAAACTCGAATATGAAAATAACGAAATCCCCAACTCTCTCTGTGGGTCCTTGAATTGCGTAGAATTTCTAGGATCAACCAAAAATGCAATAAAATATGATATGCAATGATGATATAATGTACAACATTCCTAATTGAAAATTTGGGATGTTACAAACCTACGGCCCTTAAGATGAATCTCGCCATCGAGATTCGGGTTGGCTAGAAAATAGGTGTGGATGGTCCTTGCGTAGGTCTTCCTCTCGTTCCCAGGTGGCTTCATCCTCGGTATGGTGGCTCCGCTGAACTTTACAGAACTTGATAACTTTGGTGCGTGTAACTCGGCTGGCAAACCCGAGAATCTTGACTGGCTTCTCCTCGTAAGTCAAGTCGCTACCCAACTGTACCGCTTCCAGTGGCACTGTATCTCTCAGAGGAATATCGGTCATTTCCGCGTGGCACTTCTTCAACTGAGAAACGTGGAACACATCATGAACTCCTGTCAATCCTTCGGGCAATTCCAACTTGTAAGCAACTTCTCCCATACGTTCCAAAACTTTGTATGGTCCCACAAAATGTGGTGCTAACTTTCCCTTAACTCCAAAGCACTTAACTCCTCGGAGTGGTGATACCCGAAGATACACTTTCTCTCCAACTTCGTAAGCTGTCTCCTTGCATTTAGAATCCGCATAGCTCTTCTGCCTGGACTGGGCTACCTTGAGTCTATCACAAATCATTTTAACTTTCTCTTTCGATTCTTTAATCAAATCTGGTCCAAACAACTGTTGGTCTCCAACTTCATCCCATAACAATGGTGTTCTGCACCTCCTTCCGTACAATGTTTCGAAAGGGGCCATCTTCAAACTGGCTTGGTAACTGTTGTTGTATGAGAACTCTGTGTAGGGCAAGTTGTCATCCCAACTAGATCCATAATCTAGTGCACAAGCTCTTAGCATGTCCTCCAAAATCTGATTGACTCTTTCAATCTGTCCATCTGTCTGCGGGTGAAAAGCTGTACTGAACTCTAGCCTGGTTCCCAAAGTTTCATGCAACTGATTCCAAAACTTTGAGGTAAACTGGGTTCCTTTATCTGATACAATGGCCCTCAGAACTCCATGCAAACATACGATCCTGGTCATGTATATCTTTGCCAACTTAGCACTGGTGTAAGTGGTCTTTACTGGGATGAAATGAGCTACTTTCGTCAAGTGATCGACTACAACCCATATCGAGTAATAGCCTGAATGAGTCCTGGGTAATCCCGTGATAAAATCCATGCCTAGCTTATCCCACTTCCATTCGGGTATCAGCAATGGTTGCAGCAATCACGCTGGCTTCTGATGCTCTGCCTTCACTCTCTGACATACATCACAAACTGCTACATACTCCGCAATATCCATCTTCATTCCGGTCCACCAGAATCTATCTTTTAGATCTAGGTACATCTTGGTATTTCCTGGGTGAGTCGAATATGGCGAGTCATGGGCCTCCTGCAAAATCAGTTTCCTGATCTCTTGATCATTTGGTACATATATGCGGTCCTCAAACCATAAGGTATCGTGTTCATCCTCCCGAAATCCCTTGGCTTTTCCTTTGCTCATCCTTTCCTTTATCTCGGTGATCTCCTTGTCCGTCTTCTGCGCTTCTCTGATCTTATCCATCAAAGTAGACTGAATCTCCAAAGCTGCTACATAACCTCCCGGAACTATCTCCAAACGTAGCCCACGAAGGCCTTCTGCTAACTCCTTGGGTAACTCTCCGGTCATGAGTGTATTGACATGACTCTTGCGGCTCTGTGCATCGGCTACTACGTTAGCCTTTCTGGGATGATAGTGCAACTTCATGTCATAATCCTTAATGAGTTCCAACCATCTCCTCTGCCTGGGATTCAACTCCTTCCGTGTGAACATATACTTCAAACTCTTGTGATCTGTGTATACCTCACAATGGTTTCCGATGAGAAAATGTCTCCAAGTCTTCAATGCATGCACTATGGCTGCTAACTCCAAATCATGCGTAGCATAATTTAACTCATGGGTTTTAAGCTGTCGTGAGGGCATATGAAACAACTCTTCCTTCCTGCATAAGCACTGCTCCAAGTCCTCGACGAGAGGCGTCGCAATACACTTCATAATCCTTGCGTTGATCTGGCAGAATCAACACTGGTGATGTAACCCAACGTTTCTTCAATTCCTAAAAACTGGCCTCACATTCCTCAGTCCATTTGAATTTGGTGTCCTTCTTTAACAACTCCGTCATAGGCTTTGCAATCTTCGAGAAATTCTCAATGAACCTCCGGTAGTATCCTTCGAGTCCGAGAAAACTCCGGATCTCTCCAACGGACGTGGGTGCCTCCCAATTTGTCACAGTGACGACTTCATTGGGGTCTACTGCTATTCCTTCTCCAGATATAACATGTCCAAGGAATCCAACTTCCTTCAACCAAAACTAACACTTGCTTAACTTGGCGTATAGCTGATGTTCTCTGAGCTTCCCAAGTACCAAACGCAAGTGCTCCTTACGCTCCTCTTCATTTTTCGAGTAGACCAAAATATCATCTATGAACACTATGATGAACTTATCCAAAAACTCCATAAACACCTTGTTCATCATGTTCACAAAATAAGCAGGTGCGTTAGTCAAGCCAAATGACATAACGGTATACTCATATAGCCCGTACCTTGTGGTAAAAGTTGTCTTAGGTATATCCTGCTCTCGAATCTTCAACTGGTGGTAACCTGATAGTAGATCGATCTTGGAAAACACCTTAGCTCCTTGCAGCTGATCAAACAAATCATTGATCATCAGCAGTGGGTACTTGTTCTTGATCGTTACTTCATTCAATCCACGATAATCAACAACCATCCTTAACGATCCATCCTTCTTCTCCACCAAAAGTACTGGTGATCCCCAAGGTGACGAACTTGGGAGAATATATCCTTTATCCAGTAACTCCTTAATATGTTTCTTAATTTCCTCTAAATCCTGTGCGGGAATCCTGTACGGTCTCTTAGATATTGGCCCTCTACCTGGTAAAAGCTCAATCAAAAACTCTATGTCTCTATCCGGTGGCATGCCTGGCAACTCTTCTGGAAATACATCCGGGAAATCCTTTACCACTGGCACTTCCTCATGTACAACTCCTGTTAAGGAATTTACTTGATCCTTCTTCCTTCTGCGGTGGTGAGAAAAATCGACTTACTAGCGCAATCGATGTTTCCTCCATACATTGATAGCCAATCCATACCCAAAATCACATTCAAACCTTGCGACTCCAGAATTATCAGGTCTGAGGGGAAAACATGCCTACCTATGGCCAACGGTATCTGAATACATTCTTGGCTTGCCATATACTCTGCTCCTGGCGAGCTCACTAACATAGGTGTACTAAGAACTTTGGTGGGCAGTTTATACTTATCCACAAATCCCCTTGATATGTATGAATGCGATGCACTAGTATCGAAAAGTACGACTGTAGTAAAAGACTTAACCAAAAACTTACCTATTACTGCATCTGGCTGGGCTTCAATCTCCTCCACGTTAACGTGGTTCACTTGCCGCCTGTTGAAAGGGTTGGGCTTCTTCCCAGAGCTTCCATTGCCGTTTCCGTTCTTAGGTTCAGGACATTCATTGGCGTAATGTCCGGTCTTCTGGCACTTGTAGCAAGTAACGTGGCTTAGATCTTTCTTGGCGGGTATTGATGGGTTGGAACGGTTTTGTCCGTTCCTTCCTCCATTACCATTCTTGGAGCCACTATGGTTGTGTGAATTTCCTCCATTGTGAGTGTGGCCTCCATGGTTATGCACAAGTCCTCCCGAGTTCGGGGTGAAACGGGGTCTCTGCTGAGCTCCTGAATTATGCTTCCCTTGTCCATCCTTCCTCTTGCGGTTATTAATCTGTTGCTGCTTCCCTTCAATCATGAGAGCTCTACCTACCAAATGTTGGTAGTTACTAAAGGTTGCTACCATCAACTTCATGCTCAGCTCATCATTCAATCCCTCCAAAAACTTCTCCTGCTTAGCCGCATCCGTAGCAACATCATCTGGGGAATAACGGGCTAGCTTGCTAAAGTCATCCACATACTGGCTAACTGTGTGTCCTCCTTGGCGTAAGTTGCAAAACTCACGCTTCTTTATGGCCATAGCTCCTGCTGATACATGGGCGGTGCGAAAAGCTTGCTGGAACTGGTCCCATGTAACAGTGGCTATAGGATAGGTGACAGTGTAATTCTCCCACCATGAGGCTGCTGGTCCATCCAATTGGTGCGCGGTAAAACACACCCTCTCAGCATCTGCGCATCCTGCAGTGGTTAACTCCCTTCCAATCCTGCGGAGCCAATCATCTGCCACTATCGGCTCGGTGCTACTGGAAAACACCGGCGGCTGCAACCTCAGAAATCGGGCTAAGTTGTCAACTCGTGGTGGTGGTGGTGGTGGTGGGTTGTTGTTGTTGTTGCTTTGGTTCTAAACTAACAACTTCATTAGGGTATTCTGCTGCTAGATCAACTGAGTGAGCTCCGGTGGAGAGGTAAATCCGGGGTCACGTCTCGGAGGCATCTGAGGGTTTAGAGGGAAGAGAATAGAATCGAATGAGGTCTAGTGAGAAAACACTACCCACATGCACATGAGACAAACACAATCATATCACTCAATCAATCAAGCAAGGGCATACAATCGGTCTTGAACTTATCGTTACAAAGTGCTCGGACTATACTATATACATGGTAGACTACTACTACTGTTTTGGTGGTCAACTAGAAATATTGATTGGTCGAAGACTCCATGATATCTGCTCCAGCTTCGTCTTCATAATCATCATCACTATCGTCGGGATCCGAGTCGGTGTTGTCGATGATGATGTAGTCCACAGAAGGAATCTCCTTGGGTTCATCGTCTTCTCCTCCTAGCGCGGGGTATCCCATGAATACTCCTAGCTTCCTTTCCAGATCGTCATTCTTCTCCATTAGTACGACGGTTTCCTCCTCATAATCTTCGTGAGTTGCCTTGAGTTCTTCCTCAAGCTCCGTGATCCTTGTCATCGCCTTCTTCAGATCTATCATGCCTGCGCACATCTGGTTGTCCTGGCGACGAATATGCTGGTTTAAATCCTGGATGAAAACTGCAATTGATCTATCCTTCCTGGTGCTAATCATCTCCCATTGCTCATCTTGGCGGCCACAAATCTGGTAGATAGTATCCTTGAGATCCGTGTGGTAAACTTCTCCAATGCGTCCCATGGTGATGTGAGCTGCCATACTCTTTCCTAGACTCTAGGTTGGTGCATCAAAGGAAAACTCTATGGGTTTGGTGACTGGCGTGAATGTCCTTCCTGGAACTTGAACTTGAATCATCCATCGCTCCTCTTCTGGTAAAGTGGCGTTGTAAGTCCCAGTGAAGCTTGGTATTCCGATGTTCAGGTACCTAGTGACTTCCTTCAAGTGTCGTCCAAAGGGTGTTTCTTCATCCGGTTGTGCAAACTTGTTCCTTGCGTCCGCCATCCTAAAGAGTAGAAAATGGAGAGGAGTTAGAAATGAGAAGAGAGTAGTGATCTAGGGCTTTAGCTAGTGGTCGTGTCCTACAGTCAGCGTGTGCTCTGATACCATCTTGTAGAGACCAGACCTCAAACAGTCTGATCTCTGTGCATCAGTGTCATCCCTGGATCGGTAATGCTGACACACACAGTACTTGAGGATTTATAAAAGAGTAGCAATCACACACTTATTACATCGAATGTCTCAGAAGAGAACTTATTACAATAAATATGGCTTAAGGCCATCTAATACGATAACAGCGGAAGGCTTGGAAAATAAAGTGAGTCCATCAACTCCAATAGCATCACTGCGTGAAAGACCACGACCTAAGGCTCCTTACTCGTCGTCTGAAAAGTCTGCAACATGATACGTTGCAGCCCGAAACGGGTCAGCACATGGAATATGCTGGCAATGTAACACAAGAGAGTAATGAATAGTGTAAAGCTATCACTACATGCATATATGGCTGGTGGAGGCTGTATGGTTAATAGGTTGAAAACATTGAGAAGGTAAACCCCCTCTCAATCCCAATTAAAAGTAATCATTAACCCAATCAAATTAATTTAGAGTGATGAGATCCACATGATAATCCAAGAACTAGATACTCAACATGTCCATAACCGGGGACACGGCTAACCGTGATTAGTTTGTACACTCTGTAGAGGTTTGTGCACTATTCCCCACAAGACTCGATCTCCTCCGTTGGATTTCTCACACTACAAGGTGTTTGAGAAACGGATGACCGAGACACAGTCTTTCAGAAGCGTTAGCACCTTACGATGGGTAGACCGGTACACCTACATCCCCTACATCTGCTAGTCTACCACTGTAAGAGTTCACACAAATTAATCAACTATGCCAGAGCCCATAATGGCATGTGGCTGCACATGGAAGTTTCAAGCATGAATAATCTTATGATCCCTTTGAGGCTGGGTGGCGGTCCATAGGAAAATCACACGGTACCCCGAGATTTCCAAAAATACAGGCAATCACTGGGTTCCCCAGGTGCCTCAATCCACCCAGATGTGTATTAAAGTTGCCACCTTAAGTTGAACGATTAAGTAAACAATATCACAATCTGTCATGGAAATACACTCAAACCCAATCCACGTCTACGAGCATAACATGGCAATATAAGCATAACGTAGAAGTAACTCCCAGGGTTTGATAACGAAACAGGTGAATAGGTACTACCTCATCTACTTCCCAACCCACAATTTATTCAGATCCAAACCATGCAATTGTTTGAGGGTTGATCTAATGCAATAAAAACTGGGTAGTAAACATGTATGATCAAAGTGTTACTTGCCTTGCTGATGATCCGCGAAACTAGAGACTCGATGTAGTACGCTTCGCACTCCGGGTACTCTATCGCAATCAAACAAGCATTCAATAAGCAATCAAGAAAAGGCACAGGTAAAACTCAAATAAGAAGTCTAACCAGAAAGTTCAACTTAAGAACTTCGGTTTGCAAAAAGAATCAAATCAAGTGGAGCAACGAAACTCAAACTGCGAAAGAAACAAGCTTCGTTTACTAATCTGAACTAAAGTCAAATTTTATAGTAGCAAAAACTTGTTTAAGTTGATTAAACGGAGAGGGTTTCGTGACGAAACTCTAGGCGCTTGAATCGCCTGATTCCGATAAACGAGCGAAAAGTTATACTAAAACGAAAATCGGATCAGAAATCGCGATTGAAAATAATCGCGGAAAATCCGAGAAAAAGAAAAACCGACGAACAGGCTAACGAACGAACACTCACTGTTTGCGGCTAAATGGTGAAAACTGTAAATAAACTAAACCAAAAAAACTGAACCGATCTATAAAAAAAATAGATCTAGGGTTTACCTAAAAAACCGAACGAAAAAAATACGCGGCAACTCCAGTGAGGCGGCGCGGCGGCGGCGGCAGCGCCGGCGGCTAGGGTTTCGATGGTGCGGGCTGGGATGTGCTGCGGTGGGGTGGCGGCTTATATAGGCTTGGCGGGGCGGAGTTCGGGTTGCCCACGGTGGCTCAAGTCGGTTTGACTTTTTTTAAATAATTCGGACGCGTAGAAAAAGAAAGAAAAAGAATACTGAACGGACTCCAAAAATTCCGAAATAAAATTTCCCCATCCTCTAAAAATAAGACGGACAAGGTGAACATTTATTTGGGCCTAAAATGCAATTTTGAACAACGCCTTTTTTCCTAATTCAAATAAAATAACGATAAAACTCCGAATAAAAATCTTGTTTGATTTTAATATTAAATCTCTAATATTTATTTAGTTTGAGGAAGTCATTTTATCCTCTCTCTTTTATTTTTAATAAAAGAAATATTTCAGGGAAAAATAATTAAAATCAAACGTTCCTCTTTTCAAAATTCGAGAAAAACTCGAATATGAAAATAACGAAATCCCCAACTCTCTCCGTGGGTCCTTGAGTTGCGTAGAATTTCTAGGATCAACCAAAAATGCAATAAAATATGATATGCAATGATGATCTAATGTATAACATTCCAAATTGAAAATTTGGGATGTTACAGGAAGTGAGCAGAGGGCAATCGCATATATGATGTGTCAACTAAGGAGATGGCATTCAAAATCGTGTATATGATGTAAAAACTAAGCATTGCAATACAAGATATGCATGATATGAGTAATATAACCCTGCAAAGTTTGAGCATACACCTCAGGGGGATAATAGGACTGGTCATCTGCCTCTGAAGAGCTATCTGTAACCAGCAAGATATCTGCTTCACCAGCTAGCATTGTCTTCTCTGAAGATCTTGTTTTCACTCCAGATTTCTCCATCACCAATTCAAATGGCTGATTCATAGGAAGAGCAGTTGAATATACAAACATTGTCGACAAAAGCAATGAGAAATACAAAAAAAGGACGGCATGATATAATCCACATATATGACCCTTGGCTAAACAGCATGGCATTGCATAATTCACATATATAATGCCTTGCAACAAGATAGCATTGCATAATTCACATATATAATGTCTTGCAACAAGATGGCATTGCATAATTCACATATATGGTAATTAGACACTAAACAGGTGGCATTCACACAAAGCATGTCTAAACTAAGCAAATGACATAGCAATGCAAGATACCATACGCACGATATGAGCATCATAACCCTGCCAAGTTAGAGCATGCACCTTCGAGGGGGGGGGATAGGACTGGTCATCTGTCTCTGAATCCTCCTCTGAGGAGCTATCTGTAACCAGCAAGACATGCACTTTGTCAGATAGCATTGTCTGCTCTAAAGACCTTGTTTCCACTCTAGATTTTTCGATGACCGTCCGAATGGCTGATGCACATGAAGAGTAATTGAATGTACTAAAATTGTTGACAAATTTAACACGTAATAAAAAATCATGTCATGATATAATTCACATATAAGATGACTGGCTAACCAGGGTGGCATTGCAAAATTCATATATATGATGCCTGGCTAAACAAGATGGCATTGCATGATTCGCATATACGATAAAGAAACTAAACAGATGGCATTGACACAAAGCATGTCTAAACTAAGTAGATGACATCTTTGATGTATACAGTAAGCAATGCAAGGCACCATATGCATGATATTACCAACATCAGCATGCCAAGTTAGAGCGAAGACCTCATGGGGTAAATAGGAGTTGTCTTCTGCTTCTAAATCCCCCTCAGAACAGTTATCTTCCTCTTGATTACAATCCGAAATGGGTGGAGGGGGGCTGCCTTTGCACCCACCATGGAGCGATGTCTGCATGAAATTTTATTGCCACGCAAGGCTCGTCTCTTTTGCTCTACATGTTCAGTTCCATTGTGTATAATAACCGACATGCATAGGAATAAAACATAGTGAGATTATGTAAGGAGTGCATGCACAAATCCAGAGTGATGGTAGCAAACTGTGGATAGACCCAAAACAAATGATAGCAGGCAGATAATAGCTTTAGTTAAAAAATACAGATAATGGCTCCTTTAATGTTTGTTTCCACCCAACATGAAATTCATAGTAGACACCCGAGATTAACCAGATAGTAGAGAGATAGTACTGATTGCTGCCCCAGTATGCACCCCACAACCATTTAAAAACTCAAGTTTCAGCATAAGTGTGGACCTGAGTCAGAGTCTAATATGTGAACACGACCATAAAGTAGCATGTCATCATATTAAGCGATGCATAATGTAAGCAGACACGGAAGAGTGCAACCTCTCCTGCGGACCTGTGTGGTCCTCAAGGTCATCTGCTTAGTTGATGATGGTAATGCAGTTGTCGTGGCTGCCGGCGGTGGGGAAGAAGATCTGAGGCGGCGAAAGACAGTCTGGAGAGCGGATCCCTGCTGTGGTGAATCCTTCCGTTGTTGGAGCAGCTGAGCTGGGGTGGAACACAACACCGCAGGAGCAGGACAAACCACACAAGGTTTTCTTCGACACATATCTGTAATAGAAGTAATTGTGTAAGGGCTTGTTTGAATTTGAGGATTCTAACAATGCAGGGATAGGAAATAGATAGGAATAGGATAGGAATGCACGTGCAAAACAGAGAATTTAAAAACGCAGGATTCTGCCAATCTGGGTGCTTGGTTCACAAGAATTGGAAGATCACAGGTTGCAAAGAAGCATGTTGAGATTAAGTCAAACCACAAGAAGTATACAACCTCTATGATGAAGCCATGTCGATCTCAGCGTGATTGGGTTGGCTAGTGAGGATGCTCCGGCTGACGAGGCTGTCGGAGGAGGGGAAGAAGATCTTAGGCGTCTGGAGATGGAGCCCGAGGTACTGCTCCGCTGTGATGGAGGGTTTCGTTGTTGGAGCAGCTCTGATGAGTTGTACGACGCCGAGGCTGAAGCAGGACAAGAGAGACAATGTTAACCTGAGTGGAATTCTAATAGCATCTCCAATAGATGACGTCAAATACATAACCACAAAGTTCTAGATGTATACCTCAGCCGCTCATCTCTGAACATAACCGCCAAAGCTGAATTTAACTGTCGAAACTGAACTTAACTGTCGAAACTGAATTTTGCTGTCGAAACTGAATTTCACTGTCAAAACTGAACGCACTAGAGGTGAGGCTACAAGTCAGCCGACTGACTTTTTCATCTCTGGTTAGTCGATTTTGCAGCCGTTGGATACGAAATCAAGGGCCCGCAGTTCATCTTCAACCTCCACCCCCCTGAGCCGCCAGCCACCAACGGCCAAACAACCGCCCGGGCGGTGCGCCGCCCCGCCCGCCCCGAAAACACTCCCCACCACCGGTCCGCCGCCGCCCCGGCCATCCCTGTAGCCCCCCAGTGCCGAGCTTTTTCTCCGGAGATCCCCACGCCACTACCCCACCACCGCCGGCGACCACCGCCCCCACCCTGAACCCTAAGATAGGTAGTAGGGTACCTCCCCGGCGAGCCCTCCTCCCCGCTGTGGCTGGTTCTTCCTTAACTCCGGCGAGCCCACCCACCCCCTGAAAATCGACAGACCCAAAAGTCGATTCAGTCGACTGAAGTGTAGCTAAATCGGAGCAGCATCGTAAGCAAGAGCAAGAGCGAGAGCAGCAGCGTGAGCAAGAGCAAGAGCGAGAGCAGCAGCGCGAGCAAGAGAAGACCAGGCAGGGGACCGAGAGCAAGAGCACAGCAGTAGCGCGAGCGAGAGCTGAAGCAGCAGCAACTCCTACTGATGTGGACGTCGCCACCGAGGGAGCGACGCCGTGGAGGAAGTGGCCGGTGACGCCGGCGTGGATGGAGCCACGCCGTATCGGCTCGGGACCGAGCGCCGGCAGCACCGTGAGATCGAATCAAGAAGAAAATGCGGCGATTAGTGTACAACCTCTTTGGTGGTGCCGGTTAGGCCGCGGCTTCATTCGAGGAAAAGGTGATGATGATGCTCTTCCGGTGGTGCAGGTGAAGACGGTGGTGTGGGAATGGAGGTGGCGCAAAAGACGAGGGGAACATTGGGGCAGCTCCTTGGAGGTGGAGGACGGGGTGGCTGAACCGGCGCGATGACCAGATCGACGATGGATCCTCATCCGGTATGGTGGATGAGGGACGTCGAGGTGTTGCTATGGACGACGTCGTCAGGGAAGAGGCTCCGACTGGGTGGCGGACGGAGGAGGGTGTGGGGTTTCGCGGGTTTTGCCGGCCTTGGTGTATGAATGGGTGGGAGGATGGGATGGGAGTGGGGAACCATGGCTTAGGGACGCGCTTGTCCGAAATGTGGGGTAAGTTACGAAAGTAAGCCCACCGATTTGAGGCGGTTCTTTCGGTTCAGGGGTATCACGGGCATTTTGCGTGTCGGGATTTCACAGGAGGTGGGAGTTTTCGCGCGCGTTGTAATTTTGGAATAGCAAGGAGCAGGTTGAGATGGAGGGAGTTGTCGGAGCACATCGAGACAAAGGTATATCTTAAATATTTCGGGCTAACAAGGCGCGGGTTGAAGAGGCGGGAGTTTCGCAGCATGATAGACAGAGACGCTAGCTTGAAATTTCGGCATAACAAGGTGCCGCTTGAAATTTCGGGAGAACAAGCTTAACGTGTACCCAAAAAATACAATTTAGACTAGTATGATATACTACGTACAATGTGTTTAACACGCACAACACACACACATACACCATTTGGACTAGTATGGCACGCGTGCATTGCACGCGTGAGATTTGGCAACCAAATTATTAATAAATACCACATTATAGCATGTATGCTTTGAGTCATATATGCATGATGTAGATGTTCGTTTAATTCTTATAGTTCATTTCATTCAAAATCATCTAGTTTCTATAAGAAAGCTAATCTATTTTAAGATTCATGGAATTGTGCGTTGTAAGGCATAAAGTAAAAAACAAATCATGTAGAAAAACATTTGATAAATTATGATACGAAAGATTCTAGAACAAAGACGAAGTGCTTATGTTTTGAGGTTTGTGTATTATGCTTAAGTTCAACCATAGAGTCTTCTAGATTGTACATGTGGCAAAATCTGGTGGAATCTAGATGATATCCAACGCCCAGTAGTGCTCAAATTTGCCAGCTCTGCACCATTGGATTGGCCTCATCCAACGACCATCTATCAAAGTTAAAGTTATCCTCACACTATATAAAAAATAAAAAATATAATACATATATAGGGGTATAGATATAGACTAGCAAAAGACCACAATAGGTCCATTTCAACAACCATCATATTTGCAATGGGAGAGAAAACATAACACACGCTCTTAACTCAACAACCATCACTCAAGACCACAATAGGTCCATCTCCTTTATTTTTGCGAGGCATCATATTTGTGTTGCCACTTATCCTCCTTGTCACCCTCGCCGGCAATGGCTCGGTGTTCACACAAACAACAAAAAACGTGTGTTGAATATGGTTTAATCCTAAGGCGTCTCTCTCTTCCTCTCTCCTCCCTCTCCCTCTCTCTCGCCCTCTCTCTCTCACTCGCTTTCTCTCACTCTCGCGATGAGAAATCTGTTGTTTTCCCCTGTGACATTTTTTAGAGGTATGCATGTGTAGTTATCAATGTTTTCTTTTTCGTATATGGTTATAGTGGGGTGTTTATTTGCAATCCAGATCATCGCTGGTATGAAAAAAAGAATCTTGTGCTATAAATTACAAGTTTGCTTCCATAAAAATAAATATATTTAACAGGTAAAATTAACATCATATTTAGATTCCACACATTTTTCTAATAAAATTTCATATATAATATGTTAAAATCGAAGTTACGGTTTAAAAGATACATATAATATAGAAAATCATTTGGTTTGACTCAAATATATTCCAAAATAATATTTAAAAATACTTAACAAGTAAAAATAATCTCATATTCATATTCTACATATTTTTCTAATCAAATTTCATATATAACATGTTCAGATCGGAGATACAGTTTAAAAGATATGGATGATTTTAGAAAGCATTTGTTTGACTTAAATATGATTCGTGGGTGAATTACCTAAAACATTAAGGGGGGTTTCGAAAAATGTAAAATAACGGCTTGGGTGTGACTTAAATCCGGACGGTGGGTTGATTTCAAGAAAATACAGGGACTTTTGTGAAAATATGAAAATAACGATTTGTTTTAACTTAAAAAAGGACTGCGAGTTGAATTCTCTGAAATAGAGGGACTTTTCTGAAAAATGCCATGACGAACGAAAGAAACGCAATTTGCTTTATTATTAGGTAAAGATTTGTGATGCAAAAGCCACCCATCATCTCCAATTAGAATAATTTGTCCATGCACGGATGCAATGTGGCCAAACGATGTCTACCATCGGTATCTCAAATTCAAACCAATCTGACCTTGTTCAATGTGTATACATTGCAACATGCTCGTTTCGAAACCACACCGCGCAGATCTCCGTTATATTCATGCATGCATGGGTTTCAAACATCATGATCTCTTATTCAAACATTTGAATTCAACTTTACATTGATTATGACCTCACCTAGTCTTTTATGCCCACACATTGGTCTTCTCTTTATAATTGTACCACTAACTTTCTCTCGTGCATGCATGCACACACACTACCAGTCGGCATTATCCATCGCACACATGCAATCTTTTTCTTCAGGTCGGTCTCCCATGAAGGCACACACACACACATCCCCCCCCCACACACACATTCCCCTCTCCATCATTTCGGGCATTCTTTATCTCTGACGTGCATGCGCAACGATTGATGTTCCTCTAAGTGTGTGTGTGTGTGTATAGCTAGGTCTTTCATAGTTTTCCACATAAACCAATCAATCTATATATCTAGTGAGGTCTCACCCTGTTTCCCACGTCCACATCGATTAATCAATACCTCTCTATATAGGATTACATATATAGCTAATACACCCACAATAATTATATATGCAATGCCCCCCTCTCATCATCCATGCCTTCCGTTTCATCTCTCAGACGCGCGCACAATGGCCAAGACAGGGGGCAGCAAGGGCCCTGCCCCCTAACATCACTATATATCAAGGCTAATATGAATGTGATCATTAGAAAATTGCTGGTAAAAATGTTTTAAGTTGATGAATTGGCCCTCCTCATAAAGGATTAGCAATGCTTGGCCCCCTAGCTCACGGGACATTTTTCATGGCTCCGCCACTGCGCGCAACAGCGCACGTTCTCGCCCCCTCTCTCTAAATATCGATCTCGCAGTTGTGCACTCCTTCATAGTCTCCCTCCACTCGGCCCCTTGCACCATCTTCTAGCCCCCACCGTATCTTGCCACATGTACAATCTAGCAGACTCCATGGTTGAACTTAAGCATAATGCACAAATCTCAAAACAACAGTGGTTCTCCTTTGTTCTGGAATAGTCCATATCGTAACTGCCCAAACTTTTTTTCTAGTTGAATTGCCATTCTTTGTTTGTACTTATGCTTTACAACACATAATTCCATGAATCATAAGATAGAATAAGGGCTTCTTTGCAGACTAAGGCATAGCCTAGTGCTGTGAAGGGGCTGATGCCTTTCCACCCACCCAGGTTCAAGGCATGGTACTTGCAATTTGAGTTTGTTCCACCAGTTATACTGTAAGGGGTTCCCTTACAGTCTTTCTATCAAACAAATTAAGGGCTTCTTTGATTCAAAGGATTCTCGAAGGAATTTTGGAGGATTCTAATCCTTAGGAATTTTTCCTATCTTGGTTGTTTGATTCGTAGGATTGTAAACCAAAGGAATTTTTCCATATGATTCATTTGCACTAGATTTCATAGGAAACATCCCATCCACTCAAACCTCTTTGAAAGAACTCTGCGTTTTTTCTATGCACAATCAAAGACTCGTACCATCCTGTAGGATTCAAGATGACATTCCACTCTAATCCCATGTTCTTCCTATTCCCGCGTTTTGGAAATCCTATGAATCAAAGAGGCCCTAGGTTTTTATACAAACTAATTGATTTTGAATAAGAATTAAACGAAGGTCTACATCAGGCATATATGACTCAGAGCTTACATGCTACAGTGTGGTATTTATTCATAATTTGGTTGCAAAATCTGACGCGTGCAATGCACGTGTACCTTACTAGTACTTCGAGTATGTGCAAAACACAATGGCACGCTACAAAGTGTCTCTCTTACAGTTCATGAAGCCACGTGGGCACGTGGCACATGTGGAGGCGTTGTCGTGACATCCTTGTGTGGATTGATCATAGTGACGTGCTGCTAGTTCCAGAAGAATGCACTCGTCCTCCCTGAGCCGCACTGGCGATACATGCACGAAGCGAAGATGTGCACGCATGCCACGCACGCACTCATTCCCTCGCACGCACACGCGGGTACATAGGCGGACGCAATTTTGTACCAAGATCCACCCCATGTGATAATTTGACGCGTGTAAAGTCCTTCACTTTATTGATGGTCAATTAATACAGCGCATGCAAATTGAGTGGACGTGAGGGCGGAAGAAAGACATTACTACTCCACTGCGCGCATGCGAGTAGTTAAATCATGGGTTGCTAGTTGTACTTCCATTGGTCTCCTTCGTATTTTGTGCCAATTTTTGACAGTAACATAATATTTACGCATCTAAGCAGTGCAGTCTACTTGAAATTTATGTTCCACTAAACTCATAGGGAGCCGTTTCGGGCCTCGAAACCAAAAACCATCAATTAATCTTTACCTTGTTCCCATCACCTTCGAAAGTACTAATGCTACAATTAAGTGCAAGCCTGCTCACACCTACCAGTATGTACCAAACCTGAACGTGTTCCCACTATGCAGGTTTTAGTACTAGTGCTAGTACCTAGGTTATAAAAGGGGAACTACCTAACCGAAAATTACTCTACCTGCCTCCTCATAAGTCCTGCTTCTTCGTCCGTCCTTGCCATGGCTGTTGTGCAGAGCTCTAGGTCGAGAACTACTCGTAACAAGGGAGCGGCAACCAAGGCTGCGGAAGAAAAAAGAGAGGGCTCGCCGCCACGCAGAGGCCTCGAAAGATCTCTCACGGGCAGCCTATGGCTCCCAGGAGCGCCCTAGACGCGGAGGCAAACATGCCGAGCTGGCGGCGCTGGAGTCGTTATCCCTCGACGGCATGCCCGATCAGCTCAATAAGCATCTCAACAAGCAGAAGGAGTTCATCCATGGCTTGGTGGAGCTACTGAAGGAGAGCCTTGACGACATGCCTGCTGAGCTCAATGAGCAGGGGGAGTTGACCGCCGGCTTGGTGATGCTGCTGAAGAAGAGCATTGCCTCAGAGAAGAAGGCGACCGGCGAAATCCTACAACTTCAGGAGGACAATGCGAAGCTCTGCCACAAGCTCGACCTGCTAAAGGAGGAGAACGCCGGCTGGAAGAAGCTGCATGAGAATAGTAGTTCCTCGATGAAGATGTTGCAGGCCCTCGTCATGGAACAGAAGAAGGAGTTGGCGAAGCTCCGCATCGAGCACCCGGCTGCTTTCAAGGTATGTAATATGGCCGTGGAACAGATGATGAAGGCTCGTGTCGAGAAATGTTGCGTCATGGACAAAACGATGAAGATGGCGGACTAGACGTGCAAGGAGATGGAGGTCGTGGAGGCGATGAAGAAGCAGTTACGACTCCGCGGCCAGCAACCCTACATGTAGTGAGAGCAGCGCCCCAGACTTGTGTGTGTGTCTTCCTTCTTTTTTGTGGGTGATAATCCTCCTTCTTTTGCTCCTATGTTTCTTATTTTGCTTCAGGTGTTTCACTGCACGTGTCACCTTCTCCGCGAGGCATGAATAGAACAATGCTAAAAATGAGATGACTAGCAAATTAGATCATTCTTTATCGCCAATAGAACAATGCCTCTTGCTAGTAATATATAATAAGAGTATAGAGTAGAGGATATAGCACTGGGCTGCCGTGTTTCGTGCTCCTCCGGCGTACTCCAGTGGAAAACTTGAGTATAGCGCATGGTTCTTTGCTCCTCCTCAGGTCGTCGGCACATTTATACGAGCAGTAAAATCACAAGGCCCCGCCTTCCAGCAGTAATGAGCCATCAAATCACAAAGGCCCTCGCCTCTCGTGAAAAGGACCGAGCTAGACTGCCCCGCCCTCTAGCCTTTTAAAGAATGTATACATTTGTACAGTAGTAGTATTAATGGATTGCGCCATGGAGCAAAACTGACAAGATGTAATTAAAGAAAAAGGTGGTACATATAAAGAGCGCTCGTCGCCAAATTATGCATATACTATATGACACTACCCACTATGAAGGTACTAGTAACTAGTCTATCATACTCTCAACTATGACCAGCCAAAGTCGAGGCGCAGATACCAACGAGGGCCTGGTTGTGTCAATACTTGGACAACTCACCCGACTGCATGCGCACTAGGCAGACGAAGCTCGTGTCATGTTGGTGCCGTGTGCGGCCCGCACATTCATCAGTCTTGCTATAAGTTGTAGTAGATGCTATATAGGTCCGTCGGATCTTACATCAAGATCCGTGCAAAATTTTATTTTTAGATTTTCTTTTTTCTCTCTTAAATCTCAGTCGAGTGAGACATTGCCACGCCATTAAACAGAGGCTCGGGCGCCATTAATGGAGACCTTGGGAGAGAGGTGGATGACAAATGGAGGTCAAAGGGCTCGCACGCCTCCCGTACTCAAATAGCTACCCTGCATGGCACCTCCTAGCTAATAAAAAAGGGGACGCGTGGTGGCATGTAAATGGTAAATAGAATGCCCACGGTTTCAATAATACTTGTGTTTCCGATTGTAACATGACATCACTTGTTCCAAAATGACTTTGTTGATTGTTAATGTGTGCGCCTTCGCAAATCGGACATCAAAATTACCACAACATGTTGGTGCCATGTCATGACACCAACCCAAGTTTCATAATTTTCATGCGTATTTCGGATTTACAGGAATTAAAAAACCAAGTTTTTCAATGTTTCCAGCCAAGCCATGACGCCCAGATGTTTGAATTTCATTCCCATTTCTGACATGGGACCTAGAAATTTACTCGTGGACACACATGTGATTTTTCAACCAGATTTGGTACACTGGAGCATGTTCTTGTATTTAAAATTTGAATTATGCACACAAAGGTGACACGTTCCCTCTCAGAAGCACGAGCCTTCTTGAGAGAAGCTTCGGTTTGCAAGAAACTTATACCAAAACATGTTCCTATTCTCCAAATTTTTTTACCACAACATGGTAGTACCATGACATGACACTATGCCAAGTTTCATGATTTTCAGGCGTGTTTTGGATTTACAAGAATTTCAAAACCAAGCTTCTCAATGTTCTCGGTCGAACCACGATGCCCAGATGTTTGAATTTCATTCCCATTTCTTGCATGTGACCCATAAATTCAACCGAGGACACACATGTGATTTTTCAATCAACTTTGGTGCACGGGAGCATGTGCTTGTAGTTCAAATTTTAATTACGCACATTAAATGACCAGAAAATCAATTAATGTATAAAAAAGGCCAAACGAACCCGGAATAATTCCAAAATTTAACAGGGCACTCATATAGTTCTATATTACCTCTGTAAAGAAAATCTGGGGGGAGGCAGCGTATGTTAGAAATGCCATTAGGCATTGTTATTTTCACGTCAAACTCGTTGACCATGTTACATGACAAAAATAAGCCGATTCTCACAATGATAAGTTAATGGTCGACAGAACAACACACCCCTCAAATAAAACTAAGCACCCTGAAATTCTTTGACAACTAAACTGCTGGCTATATGATGTTGGACATATATATTGTACGTATATAATGTGAAGAAACGAGTGGTAGTACTATACCAACTAAAAGATGAAATGTACGAAATATAACGAGAAGAAACATAAAATAGTTCTGCTAGGGGCTCAGCACAACACACCCCTTAAATAAAACTAAGCACACCTGAAATTAAACTAAGCAACTAATCCGGTAGACACTGCATTAGAACCACCATGAGTAACGACACTGCCACCTTACTCGGACTCCTCATCCACGTCCTCGACTTTGTCCTTGTCCCTCTTCCTCTTGGCTGATACTTCTTTGCTTGAACCGCACACTTGGCTCTTGCTCTTCATCCAACCCTTGTAGATATTGAAACAAAGGTAGCCATCCATTGCAACGTAGTGGATGTGGTCTATATCTAGTACATTCCACTCCCATGCATGATGAAACCTGAACGGAGGTTTCTTCAGTGTACCGTACGAAGGATGAACCATGGCTCCTGCCAGGGTCAGCATTGAAGGCTGATCACGGGAGGGCACCAGTCGTTTCCTCTGGAGGTCGAAGGGGTCGCCTACAACAAGGCCTATCCGACCTAGGATTTCCTTGTCGTTCCTAAAGTCTACAGTAACGAATTTGACTCAGTTGTCCTTGAGGAAATTCTTAAAATCCTGGCACTCAACATCGACATGGCATATGTGGTAGACCAAGCATAAGTCATGCACGCAATCCTGGATCACGGCGGGCTTCTTCTTCTCTGCCTCGTTTAGATTCTTCTCGCTTCCTAGGACTGTGGTGTACTCAACATCTAGCCCAGCGACCCACTCATCATTTGAGTTTTCGAACATGTGTTTGAAGAGAGCAAGGCATTCTTTCACCGTTGTGGAAGAACGGGTGTAGATGACGTCGAACTCATCACCGGTGATGGTTCTAACCTTGTACTCACCGCCGATCATGGAGATTTGGGACGCCATGGATTTGAGAGGAGGGTTAGGATTAGTGGAACTGCCGTAATATGAAAGGACGGGACGACTTGGAGCGGTTTATCGATTGTAAAAATGTCGAATGGGGGGGGCATGCGAATGGCAGGGTAGTGGCTTGCCTGGTGGATAAATGGATTCATGCACAGTACTATGGGGCCCAATTAGATTTCATGCCTACTCGACGCCCAATTAAATGGCTTTCGATGTCATGTCAAGCGTCGGGAAAATTACAGGTGATACGAAGCTTTCCATTCTCCCATGATACGGGCTTCGGAGAGCCCTTGGATCTGAGATCGAACGGTTGTAGGGCGTGATTCTAGACCTATGGTTGAATATCCTATCCTGGAGGGTTATTCTACAAATTTTCAGCAACTTAGCATGTGACCATTCGATCTCAGATCCAAGGGCTGCCAGCAGCCCGTATCATGGTCGCGCCTACCACGATTGTTGCCTCGCTCGCGCGGCCGCGCCCTTGGATATTTAACACGGTGCGTTAGGCTATCTAATGTTGGCATGTCATACATAGTCATCACTTAGTCACTCATACAACAAGATTAGCTATAAGTTTGGCTATAAGAGTATTTTTTGTTACTTCTCTCTATCTCTTTCTTCGTAGTATTTATTGCATTTGCCAAGGAGTGAGCTCTTCCAATGAAATGGTGCTTAGATGAGGTGCTATGGGCATTAAATGGCTTAGCAACTCAAGTCCCCAATGCATAGGTGCTTAGTTTTTTGTTGCTAAGTTTGCTTCATCTAGGTACACGCGCTTATCACAGTTTCTTCCTGGGGTCACTAAACTAGTCTGTCTCTTCTTAATTAACTTGCCACATCAGACTTTATGCCTATGTGGCAGGCTTAGCACCTGTAGGATCAAGTACAATAGTGGGCTATAAGCCCGCTTTACATGGCATTTTTGCATATCTGGGGGAAAGAGGGAAGGAAAAAGTGGAGGAGTGGGCTCTCAAGCAAGAGCCAGCCTCTACATGGTGGAGCATCGGGAGAGGCACCTGTATGGAGGTGGTTAGGAATCGGGAGACTCAAGCCGGTCATAGCGCCGCAGTTAAAATGATAATGGCAAGTCAAATCACTGGGCCCCACCTGTCCAGCAGTAACTCATTGTCAAATCACACAGCCCTACATTTGTAGCAGCCTACTCCCTCATCTTCTCGCGTCTCTGTCGAACTGACTAGGCGGAACTGCCCTGCCTACCGTGCGGGAAAAGCCCCTCCCCCGACTTTTAAATAGTACAGTATACTAATTTTGTATCCATGGATTGCGCCATGGAGAAAAGCCTCAATAAAACGGCGGTACACATGTACGGAGTATACAGCACGCCCGTCGTGTTCGCGTCACACCCCAGACAGTCGATCGGTCTGGCACGCCGCTCTCTGAATGGAACGAGTGTCATATTGTGTTTGCACACACATGTGGGACCGCAATTGAGAACCGACCATAGGCACACTCCCCGGCGCCGTAAGTCGGTTGAGTTAATAGAAGTAGTACATACGTTGGTACCTGGACGATCCCTGCAAGACACGGAAGATCAGTTCGTCCATGCATGTGACCAGACTCCAGAAGACATGCACGAAGACTACTCGGCTGCCATCTACGTCAAGCCGACCATGTTAACTAGGACATCTATCGACGGACCCCTTTTCTACGAGTTTATCTTTAATTTGAGCTTTGATCCTCCTCTAGTTTGTCCGTCAGGATTCATCTTGTCTCCTTTGGTCAGTGAGGTTATGATTTCTTGTCATGTGGCATTTTTTCGTGTTATATGTTGTAATCCGGTGCTTCAGATCAAAATGACGACAACTGCACCTTCGGGGCACGTGCATGAAGACTTCTCGACAGTCATTGCCGAGGTCAAGCCGGCTCCGGCAGGTAGACAAAAGAAAACTAGTACTCCACTATATAGGCAGGAGCCTCCGCGCTTGCTTGCTAGTGTTGCTCTCTTCACACTGTCTCGTCCTCTCCAGATCTAAACACGACAGCGGTGGCCACACACTCTCTCTCTCTCTACTCACGCTGGTCACATATCCAGCCGGATCCTCTCCATCGGGGAAGGTGAGAAGGTGCAACGTTCATGTGGTCGTCCTCGGCGATGGCTCTTACCCACTGCCAGCGCGTCCCGATCAGCATGCCTTGCCGTTCTCTCCCAAGCATCACTGGCAAGGGAGGGCCTCCCACCCCTTCTTCCTCGCTGCCGTAGTGTGGGCAGATCCGGCCTCCCGCCGCCCACCTAGCGACATCCTGGCGACCCTCAGGTATAACTTCCTTCGAAACCGGCCTTTCTCTACTTCCCGAGCTCCTGACGTCGCTGCATTTGTATCTTTTACTATTTCTCAAGCCCCCTCGTGTAGATATGATCGATCGACTATTCGAAAACCACCTAATTTTTTACTGTTAAGAGGTAAAACTACTTCATGCACTCAAATCTAGTAGTACTTGGTTCAAACAAGGAAGAAAGGGGGTGGGGGTGGGGGTGGGGGAAGATTTGTTACCTGAATCTATGACTTGGTCGAAAGAGGAAATAATGGGGGCGAAAAGTAGCAGAGACTGGCTACCAACTGGTCTCTAGGTCTAATAGGGAAATAAAGGGAACGCAGTACAAACTCAATATAAACCCGATCTATTGGTTGAAAAAGGAAAGAAAGTGGGGACTAGGGGACAAGTCAACAGAGTAAGTCCAGCACTATATTTGCTAGCCTCACAGAGTATAAGGTGGCTATATACCGAACAAAAATGCGACCAACCCAGATATCCTCTTCTGATGTTTGTTGCCGCGAGCCACTCTTATGTAATGCCACTGGTAAAATGTAGTAGTCCCACTGTTATAAGTAAGGACACGTTAAACCAATGTTGTTTTCAATGTAATGCCTCCAGTAATATGAATCAATGGCACTTTTTTTCATGTCCTGCTAAATTTCCCATTAAGTATGTTGCTTACGACCAACCTTGATGTTGCTCAATTTTATTGCAACTAATGAAGAAGCTCTGTGGGTTTCGTTTTCTGATGGAAATGGAACCGGGACCGGATCCCTTTTCTTAAAAGAAGAAGAAGAAGCTGCTAGCTCATGGGACATTGCTTCATTTTAGGTGAACTGCACCAAAAGGTCCCATGAATTGAATCATCCATGTTGGTGACTGGTGTTATCCCTTCTATGATGGTGTTGACTACAGATATGGTTCCCATAACGAGGCATGTTCCTTTTTGGTCAAACCGTTTGCCAAAGATCCTGCATGTTGATCCTGCTCTTGTGCTACTATTTTGGCACTGCCATGATAAAGCAGTAATGTTATTATTTTGCACCTTAATCTAGTGGCACTATTAATTTGAGGCAATGTTTTGGCACCGCTAGTGGCACTGTTTTTTATATATCAAAAGAGGGGGTTCCCTCCGATTTCATTAAAGAAACCCAACCATAAAGAACCATTATCCGATAACATACTAGTGTAAACGGGTAGTTATGCAACTACTACTAGAACTGACTGATTACTAGCAGGAGATAAGTTTCCCACATAAGCTAGGCAGGTAGGGGGACGCAGCACCAGCTCGACCAAGTTTGGATTACAACCCAAATTCTACCACAGAATCATTAGGGGGAAGATAGGGACTGAAAGAGCCGGCTTCAGCCCACTAATAAAGCAATCATGTCTTTTCACAATAACATGGCCAAAGAAAGTTAGCACTACAAAATCATATAGTCTGGCTATGCTCCATCTTCACCACACAAAATATTCACATCATGCACAACCCCGATGACAAGCCAAGCAATTGTTTCATACTTTTGACGTTCTCAAACCTTTTCAACTTTCACGCAATACATGAGCGTGAGCCATGGACGTAGCACTATAGGAGGAATAGAATATGGTGTTGGAGAAGACAAAAAGGATAAGATAGTCTCACATCAACTAGGCGTATCAACGGGCTAGGGAGATGCCCATCAATAGATATCAATGTGAGTGAGTAGGGATTGCCATGCAACGGATACACTAGAGCTATAAGTGTATGAAAGCTCAAACTGGAAACTAAGTGGGTGTGCATCCAACTTGCTTGCTCATGAAGACCTCAAGCATTTGAGGAAGCCCATCATCGGAATATACAAGCCAAGTTCTATAATGAAGATTCCCACTAGTATATGAAAGTGATAACTCAAGAGACTCTCTATATGAAGAACATGGTGCTACTCTGAAGCACAAGTGTGGTAAAAGGATAGTAACATTGCCCCTTCTCTCTTTTTCTCTCATTTTTTTCTTTTTTTTGGGCTTTCTCTTTTTTGTCCTTTCTCTTTTTTTTCGTCCGAAGTCTCATCCCGACTTGTGGGGGAATCGTAGTCTCCATCATCCTTTCCTCACCGGGGCAATGCTCTAATAATGATGATCATCACACTTTTATTTACTTACAACTCAATATTACAACACAATACTAGAACAAAGATATGACTCTATATGAATGCCTCCGACGGTGTACCGAGATGTGCAACGATCTAGCGTAGCAATGACATCAAAAAACGGACAAGCCATGAAAACATCATGCTAGCTATCTTACGATCATGCAAAGCAATATGACAATGAATGCTCAAGTCATGTATATGATGATGATGGAAGTTTCATGGCAATATATCTCGGAATGGCTATGGAAATGCCATGATAGGTAGGTATGGTGGCTGTTTTGAGGAAGTTATATGGTGGGTTTAAGGTACCGGCGGAAGTTGCGCGATACTAGAGAGGCTAGCAATGGTGGAAGGGTGAGAGTGCGTATAATCCATGGACTCAACATTAGTCATAAAGAACTCACATACTTATTTCAAAAGTCTATTAGATATCGAAACAAAGTACTACGCGCATGCTCCTAGGGGGATAGATTGGTAGGAAAAGACCATCGCTCGTCCCCGACCGCCACTCATAAGGAAGACAATCAATAAATACCTCATGCTCCGACTTCGTTACATAATGGTTCACCATACGTGCATGCTACGGGAATCACAAACCTCAACACAAGTATTTCTACTAATCCACAACTACCCACTAGCATGACTCTAATATCACCATCATTATATCGCAAAACTATTGCAAGGAATCAAACATATCATATTCAGTGATCTACAAGTTTTATGTAGGATTTTATGACTAACCATGTGAATGACCAGTTCCTGTCGTCTCTCTAAATAGATATAAGTGAAGCAAGAGAGTTTAATTCTTTCTACAAAAGATATGACCACGCTCTAACAAATATAAGTGAAGCAAAATAGCATTCTACAAATGGTGGTTGTCTATGTAAAGAGAAACAGGCAATCCAAACTTCAAATGATATAAGTGAAGCACATAAAGCATTCTATAAAGCCATACTCAAAAGATATAAGTGAAGTGCATAGAGCATTCTATAAATCAACCAAGGACTATCTCATACCAGCATGGTGAATAAAAGAAAAGTGAAAACTAAATTCAAAAGACGCTCCAAGATTGCACATATCACATGAACGAAATGAATCCGAAAACATACCGATACTTGTTGAAGAAAGAGGGGATGCCTTCCGGGGCATCCCCAAGCTTAGACGCTTGAGTCTCCTTGAATATTTACTTGGGGTGCCTTGCGAATGCCCAAGCTTGAGCTCTTCCCTCTCTTCCTTATTCTCACATCGAGACCTTCTCGATCATCGAACACTTCATCCACACAAAACTTCAACAGAAAACTCGGTAAGATCCGTTAGTATAATAAAGCAAATCACTACTCTATGTACTGTTTCAAACCAATTCATATTTTGTTTTTGCATTGTGTCTACTGTAATATAACTTTTTCATGGCTTAATCCACTAATATAAATTGATAGTTTCATCAAAACAAGCAAACTATGCATCAAAAATAGAATCTGTCTAAAACAGAACAGTCTGTAATAATCTGAACTTTCACCATACTTCTGATACATCAAAAATTCTTCCAAAATAGGGAAGAATAAACAATTTTTATAGAAAGACAATGCAAAAAGAATCAGAGCCATTTGACGTTTCAGTAAAAAATGTAAAATCGCGCGCTACAGCCAAAGTTTCTGTCCTGCACCGTACAAACCAACAAGCAAAGTAAACATACTAAAGGCAAACCTTGGCACATTATTTTAATAATACAATGGAATTGTACAAGGGGATAATTATTTTTGTTGAAAAGTTTCTGTAATGAAGATTCACAAAGTTGCTGTGAGCATGAACGAAGTTCAAGGAGCTCTCCCACTTCAACAATGCTTGTCTTTCTCACTTTCACTTTCTTTTTTGAAAAAGTTTTGGGTTCCCCTCTTTTTTTAAAACTATATAAAAGCACTCAACAGAAATAAATGACTCTATAAAACTTCCGGGTTGTCTCCCTGGCAGCGCTTTCTTTAAAGCCATTAAGCTAGGCATATAGTGCTCAAGTAATGGATCCACCCAGATCCCAAGGTATATCAAAGCCAATTTTAATTAACAATGATTTGTAATTTAGTAGTGAGCACAAAGTAACATATATCATGCAACAACGCAGTCTAACTCTCTTCCTATGCATTGGCATGTCATAAAAGAACAATTCATGCACACATATTAAAGGCCAATGCATAGTATAAACAGTTTCTTGCAATTTTGTTTTATTGGAAACATAGAGAGGTGGAGATATAGTTCCTCTCTCATAATAATTGCAAGTAGGAGCAGCAAGCACATGCATATTATATCGATCAAAATCATCATGTGTAATAGTAAAACGCAACCCATCAATATAATCCTTAATAAGTGCAAACTTCTCCGATATAGTATAATCGGGAGAATTCAAAAAGATAATAGGACTATCATGCCTGGGTGCAATAGCAACAATTTCATGTTTAACATAAGGAACTATAGCAAGTTCATCTCCATAAACATAATTCATATTGGCATCTTGGCCACAAGCATAGCAAGCATCATCAAAAAGGGATATTTCAAGAGAATCAACGGGATCATAACAATCATCATAGCAATCATCCTTCGGTAAGCACGAAGGGAAATTAAACAATGTATGAGTTGAAGAGTTACTCTCATTAGAAGGTGGGCATGGGTAGCTAATCCGCTCTTCCTCCTTTTGTTCTTCGCTCTCCTCCTCATCTTTTTCATCCAATGAGCTCACAGTTTCATCAATTTATTCTTCCATAGACTCCTACAAAATATTAGTCTCTTCTTGGACAGCGGGGTAGTCCTCAATATATGGTACAACATAGGCATTAGAAGCATAATTATCATAGCAATATTTAAGTATGGAATTTTTTTCATATTTGTAAAGAGTACCATCATACATTTCAATCAAAGAAGCAATTTCATAAGCACCCTTAAAAGCAACAAATTCTTCAATTTTTTGGACATCATTGTAACTATAAACACCCTTAGCGTACGAAGATACGATTCCATTATCACTAAACTCACATTGATAGGGAAGGTGTTTCTTAGGTTTTCAGAACAACAAGTAATATCATATATTTCACATAAATTCCAAGAATAGCATTGCAAACAATGAATTTGACCCAGTAAAATTTTCCTCTTTTTCAGATATTCGGTGTCGCACATAAAAAGCATGCTCATCTAAGGATTTGCCCTCAACTAAGCTAGTTGGGGTTTCAGCACGAGCATATAGGGATCGAAGATGATCCAAGTAATAAGCTTCAACAGTGTGATAGATTTTGAGTTCTTCGTCAACCATTGGTTTAGTAGGTACAACTAATTTTTTGGGTATTTTGCGTTTCCTACCCATACCTAAAGATAGAAAACAACTAAGAACAACAAATAAAAATTACTTAGTGATAAAGCAAACAAGCACACACGAGAATATTCACCCTACGCAATTGCTCCCCGGCAACGGCGCCATAAAAAGGTCTTGACAACCCACAAGTATAGGGGATCGCAACAGTTTTCGATAAGTAAGAGTGTCGAACCCAACGAGGAGCTAAAGGCAGAACAAATATTCCCTCAAGTTCTATCGACCACCGATACAACTCTACGCATGCTTAATGTTCGCTTTACCTAGAACAAGTATGAAACTAGAAGTACTTTGTAGGTGTTTTTGGATAGGTTTGCAAGGTAATAAAGAGCATGTAAACAAAAGGTAGGGGCTGTTTAGATAAAGACACAACTAAATTAGTTTTAGTAGAGAGCTTTTTGTTACGAGAAAGTTATTTGTCCCTAGGCAATCGATAACTAGACCGGTAATCATTATTGCAATTTTATTTGAGGGAGAGGCATAAGCTAACATACTTTCTCTACTTGGATCATATGCACTTATGATTGGAACTCTAGCAAGCATCCGCAACTACTAAAGATCATTAAGGTAAAACCCAACCATAGCATTAAAGCATCAAGTCCTCTTTATCCCATACGCAACAACCCCCTTACTCGGGTTTGTGTTTCAGTCACTCACGCAACCCACTATAAGCGAATCATGAACATATTGCAACACCCTACAACGGGGATCCCTCACGCTTGCGCGACACGGAGAGCACCATAGGACAGCACCAATAATAAAACATGCAACTCAAACCAATCACGATCATCAAATAATCCATTGGACATAACGGATCTACCCAAACATCATAGGATAGCCATACATCATTGGTAAATAATATATAGCATTGAGCACCATGTTTAAGTAGAGATTACAGCGGGTAAGAGAGAGGTTACATGTAACGCTCTCGATGCGGCTATATCTCCTACGTGTCGAAGCACGACTTAGAGGCATAACCGCATTGAAAGCAGTGTCGCATAGTTGGTATTAGAGCCAGGTACTTGTAACACCCTCGATGCTGCTATATCTCCTACGTGTCGAAGCACGACTTAGAGGCATAACCGCATTGAAAGCAATGTCGCAAGTAAGGTAATCTTCACAACAACCCATGTAAATCGATAATAGGGAAAAAGGTACATAGTTGGCTTACACTCGCCACGTCACACAAATACATGAATAACATTACAATCATCCAATACACTCATGGTCCAACTACGGTACCAAAATAAAAGATCAACCCCAACATGCGACACTGCTTTCAATGCGGTTATGCCTCTAAGTCGTGCTTCGACACGTAGGAGATATAGCCGCATCGAGGGCGTTACATTACACCACTGCATAGAGGGGGGGAAGAGTTGGTGATGATGGCGGTGAAGTTGTTGGTGAAGATTGCGGTGATGATGATGGCCCCCGGTGGCACTCCGGCTCCACCGGAAGCGAGGGGGAGAGAGGCCCCCTCCTTCTTCTTCTTCCTTGACCTCCTCCCTAGATGAGAGAAGGGTTTCCCCTCTGGTCCATGGCCTCCATGGCACGGGAGGGGCGAGAGCCCCTCCGAGATTGGATCTGCCTCTCTGTCTCTCTCTGTTTCTGCGTTCTCAGATTCTACCCTTTCACCGTTTCTTATATTCCCAGAGATCCGTAACTCCGATTGGGCTGAAATTTTAACACGGTCTCTATCCGGATATTAGCTTTCTTGCGGCGAAAGAAGGGCATCAACCACCTTACGGGGTGGCCACGAGGGTCAGGGGCGCGCCCCCTGCCTCGTGGGCCCCTCAAGCATCGTCTCGCGTGGATTTTTCTTCCCAAAAATCATATATATTCCAAAAAAATCTCCGTCGGTTTTTATTCCGTTTGGACTCCGTTTGATATGGATATTCTGTGAAACAAAAAACATGCAACAAACAGGAACTGGCACTGGGCACTAGATCAATATGCTAGTCCCAAAAATAGTATAAAAAGTTGCCAAAAGTATATGAAAGTTGTAGAATATTAGCATGGAACAATCAAAATTTATAGATACGACGGAGATGTATCAGGCTCCCACCCACGCCCAAGTGGAAGCCCCATGCTCCGCACTAGCGGACGACACGGTCAATCAGTGACTATTACCATGCCTAGTGGAAGCCCCATGATCCGTGATGGTGGGAAGACTAGAAGACTAACGTAGGTGCTGGACGCGGCTGTTCATTGCTTTCTCTTGTAACCAAATTTTCCGTTTTTTGGAATGAATTTGAAGTTCTTGCATCTTTATTTGGAAAAGGGGGACTCTCTTTCTCCTTCTTGTAGTGCTTCCTCTCTCGATTTCCATCTTTACAAAAGGCACTAGGCACCTGTGGCTCCCCCCATCGGGCCCTGCGAGCGGGGGCTAGGCATGGTGCGCACGCTCGGGTCAGTCCAGCGGCGCTAAATATGCCTTGAGGGCCCAGGCCACAACAGCCGCGGACCTGCCCGCACACACACCTCTCCAAGACTTTGGCGTCCCGACCCTCGCGTGGCGCTCTCTGGTGAGCCTGCGGGTGCGTGTGGCCCGAGGTCTTTGGCGGTGTCCGCCTCCTCACCTTGGCCGGGTGCCGCGACCAGACATAACAATAAATGGCCCACCCCTGCTCAGGGGCCGCTCGTGCACGATAGGCAAAGGGAAGGCGATATAAGGGCGTGCAATGTTACTTAATACATCAAAGAGGAGGCGCGCGAAGACTCGCCCGCCCCCGGCAAGGGCCCAGGGGCTGAGGTTCCCTTACCTGGCCCACCAATCTGGGGCGAGGCCCGACGCGAATCCACCCCACCGTTCGAAGATAGAGCCGCAGTGCGAACCACCCGACCTCCGGTAAGGACAAGTGGGGGAGACCTTGGCATGGCCCCTCGCAGTCCGGAAGCTGCCCCGGTGGAAGGACGCCGGGAATGCATGCCCGAGACACTCCATGGACGGCATTTGTTCGGGTGCGGCCGCCTCCTTGCGCACAACTGCGCGGCTCATTAGGCCCGAGGCTGTGACAGGACCGGTGCCCTCCGGAGGCGGCGCTCGGAATGCTCTCATTCCCTCATCAGAAGGGATCCTGAAGGGCAAGAGTCAGGCGGTGATGCGGTATGCGATGGTCAAGAGGAAGGCCAGATACTTACTCATCCATAGTGATCCACTTCCTCTTCTTGAGGGTCCTTGGGTCAGAACTGGGGCGGCTCCCGAGCCCCTATCTCTTCTGGGCTAACCCAGGGCCTGGAGGGGACGCGCCGGGGCTCGGCATGTGGCCCTCCACGACAAGGATAGCAGCAACACCTACAAGAGGGGCGCCTCCCCCGCCACCCGGGGGGTTGAAGGTGGATGCCTGGGTAGCGCATGGTGGGGTGCGCTCCCCTGCGGCTGCCTCAGGAGCTCGCACCTCAGGGCATTCGCGCCCTGGGGTCACCAAGAGGGGGTTGTCACGAAGCCCCTCGTGGCCCTCGGGGAGCACCCCCACTTGTGGAAGCGCGACATCTTCTTGGCTAAGGCTCTCCTGTTTGGATGATCATAAAGGGGGATCCCATCCGAGGGGAGTCTAGCGGGTTGCTCGCTGGTCAGAAGGCGGAGAACTCCGCGTAGCATGTTGGAAGGAAGGGGAGGCTCTTGAAACCTCATGTCATCCGCGGGGCTGGTGAAAGCCCACATTGGACGGGAATTGCACTGGAGCAGAGCAATGCACCACCGGACGAACTGCCTCAACACCATCGCCATCGTCACCCCCGCCTTCCTCAGGTTGGCCAATCTGGTCATGACTCGGGCGAGCCACGGGTCGACCAACTCCACATGCCCCCATCCGGAGCTCAGCTCTGCGGGGATGGACATGATCAGGAGCAGGGGGTTTTACACGATGGCGTCTACGTACACCCACTTATTCCGGACTCGCCCTGCGTTCGAGCGAAGCGATGTGTCGATGCCGGAGCCTGCAGTCGCCACCATCGCCGGGAGGGACACGCACACCAAGCGCTGCTCGCCATCGACCAACTGGAGGGAGAAGAAGTGGCGGAGCAAGGCCATGGACGGGGCAATGCCCACGAAGGCCTCGCACAAGAGCGCGAAGGCAGAGACAAGAATGACGGACCCAAGATCCAGATGCAACGCGTGAATTTGATAGTGCGTGATCATGTCATTGAAGAAATCGGAGAATGGCCACAGCAGGCCGGCAAGAAGGGCATGAAGATGAAGGGGGATCTGGAAGGCGACAAAGACCTTGTCCAGCCCCTCGTGGTTGATGATGGTGGACCGGCCCAATGATACATCTCCGTCGTATCTACTTTTCCAAACATTTTGCCGTTGTTTTGGACTCTAGCTTGCATGATTTGAATGGAACTAACCCAGACTGACGCTGTTTTCAGCAGAATTGCCATGGTGTTATTTTTGTGTAGAAATAGAAGTTCTCAGAATGACCTGAAAATCAACGGAGATTATTTTTGGAATATATAAAAAATACTTGAAGAAGAATCCACATCAGGGGGCCCACACCCTATCCACGAGGGTGGGGGGCGCGCCTACCCCTCCTAGGCGCGCCCCTGCCTCGTGGGCCCCATGACGCTCCACCAATCTCAACTCCAACTTCATATATTTGTGTTCGGGGAGAAAAAAATCAGGGAGAAGGATTCATCGTGTTTTACGATACGGAGTCGCCGCCAAGCCGTAATCTCTCTCGGGAGGGCTGGTCTGGAGTCTGTTCGGAGCTCCAAAGAGTGGAATCCATCGCCGTCGTCATAATCAACCTTCCTCCATCACCAATTTCATGATGCTCACCACCATGCGTGAGTAATTCCATCGTAGGTTTGCTGGACGGTGATGGGTTGGATGAGATTTATCTTGTAATCGAGTTAGTTTTGTTAGGGTTTGATCCCTAGTATCCACTCTGTTTCTGTAACGCCCGGATAATTAAGCTATAGTAATTCCCTGTTAATGATGCCACGTCACCAGGATTACTGTTGTCGATCTCGCGATGGTTAAAAAACGATTCAAATTCAAATTTAAAATAAAGTTAAACGGTAAAAGTTTTCAAACTTTAAAACTAAAATGTTAGCATTATTCAATAATTCCCCTGATCATTTGTCATGTTGAACCCAACCTTATTTGACCCACCAATTAACCCCTAGGAATTCTAAAGTGGTCCGAGAGCAAATAAAATAACTTTTTCAAAATAAGCAAATATTTATACAATTCCAATTGACCTCAACCTTTGTATGTCATTCCAAAATATTGTGAGTTATTTAAGTGACAAGTTTCATGATGAATAAAATTCAATTGGTATTTAAAAGAAGTGCAAAACTGTGGTGAATAAAAGAAATCAGAGAATAAATAGAAGCTAAAAAATCAAATGGGGGAAAACCTAACTACTGTACACTTAAAGCCCAAAGGGCTAGTGCCTAGCCTAGTCCACCAGGAGGTTTCCTACTACCTCCTATTCACAGGAGACACACTGAACGCGCCCGCGGCGTCAATGGACGGATCGGACACGTGCCGGCCATCGAGCGATGCACCGGCGTCCTACAAGGTCATCTCGACCCCCTGCAAACCCTAGCACGCCAGATCCCCCTTCTCTCGCCCCTCTTGTCGATCTGGACAAACCCGAACCACCCGTAGCCATGGCGTCGCCGTCCGCGTAGCCACCAGCCACCCCGTGCTGCACCATCGCGTCCCGGACGTCTCGCACCTTCGTCTTCGTCACCCACACCATCGGAGCAAAGCCGTGGAGTTGTTCCCCGTCGCACGCATCTTCTTCCTCCCCGCGGTCGGCGCGCATCGCCGGTCGATCCCCAGCCACCGCAACGTCCCCGTCTCCATCAAGCCCTTCACTGCACCCGCTGTAAGCTGCCACCCCTCCCCCCTTTCCTTCGCTTGGTTCCATCGCCATAGCCACCCACATCCGGCAAGGCTTCCATGGCCGTACCTCGTGCCTGTGTCGCACACGTCCTACCACGCCTGCCGTGGACCTCTGGCCGCGGCCGACCACGCGCGCCACACCCAGGGCACGCCCATTTGCAGCCACCTCACCCGTGACATCGCATGACCTCGCCTTTCCCCTACTGCTGCTCGGACGCCTTCCCTCACCGCGGCGTCCCTGCCCGACGCCCGCGCCCAACCCGGCTGCCCCGCTGCAGCCGCGGCTTACCCCAGCCACGTGCTCTGTCATGCCGGGTCGCAGCCGCCGGAGCCGTGGCCGTGCTTACCCACGTGCCACTGCTCGTGCTGCGGTCGTCCTGCGCCTCGCCTGACCATGCCGCTCCAGCCTTGCACCCGCGGCAGCCCTCCCCTGCGGGGCCGCTTGCTCCTGACCACCGGACGCGTGCGCCTCCGCAGCCTCCCGCCCGCGCTCGGCCTTGCCGCCGCCTCCACCTGCTGCTAGCTCCGGCAACACGGCCCGGGCCGGATCCGGCCGTGCGCGGCGTTGCCTGGCCGTGTCCGCACCATGCCGCTGATTGCTGCTACTTTGCTGAACTTACTGCTGCTGCTTGCTCCGCCACAGCTACCGCTTGTACTAATACTGATGAGTACTGTAGCTATGGCTAGCTTTATGAATATTGCACTGATTAGCCCTTTGTACAGCCCCTAAACAGTGATTAAATAATTGTTAACAGGTCCAACAAGAATATGGGTAGGTAGTATGCTTGAAAAACTTCAAATTATCCCACTGGACCAAATCCATTTGATGCATGTATTAAATACTATGAAAATCACAAAATTCTATCTTTTGTTAACAGAAAACAGTTTCAACCTCTGGCACTCTGTGTGGGGGCTGTATGTGTGTGGTGTGTGGCCGGCGATGCAACAGCCGTGTGTGGCCGGCCCTTGTTTAACTAGTATAGCTTAGGATTAAAATTAGTGGTAAGTTAGTCTAATAGTAGATGACATGTGGACCCACTGTTAGTTCAAAGAAAAAGCAATTTTAGGAAGAATGCCTAACTCAATGACATGTGGCCCCTACACTATTCATTTGTTGACTAGTCAATTGTGGCTACAATAGCATTAGGTGACAAAAATATTTTACTGTTTAATTCCGAAATATGAATAAATTCTAGAAAATATAATAAACTTTAGAAATTCATATAAAATAATTCGTAACTCGAATGAAAATACTTTGTACATGAAAGTTACTCAGAACGACGAGACGAATCCGGAAACGCAGCCCGTTCGTCCGCCACACATCCCTAGTATAGCAAAAACGCAATTTTTCCTCTCTGGTTCATCTGTCCGAAAACGCGAAACACCGGGAATACTTCCCCGGATGTTTTCCCCCTTCACCGGTACCACCTCGTACCACGTTAGGGCACACCTAGCATCATGCTTTGTCAAGTCATGCATCGTCATGCATTTGTTTGCATTATATTTATTGTTTCTTCCCCCTCTTCTCTCGCTAGACACCGAGACCGACGCCGCTGCTACCTAGTACGACTACGGTGTTGACGACCCCTCTCTCTTGCCAGAGCAACCAGGCAAGCCCCCCTGATCACCAGATATCGCCTACTCTTCTCCCTACTGCTTGCATTAGAGTAGTGTAGCTTGTCACTGCTTTCCGTTAATCCTATTCTGATGCATAGCCTGTCCTTGCTACTACTGTTGTTACCTTTACCTGCTATCCTAATGCTTAGTATAGGATGCTAGTGTTTCAACAGTGGCCCTACACTCTTGTTCGTTTGCCATGTTATACTACTGGGCCGTGATCACTTCGGGAGGTGATCACAGGCATATGCGATATACTTTATACTGTTACATTACTTATGATATTGTTCGGAGTTGGGGGCTGAAGGGGCAGGTGGCTCCATCCCGGTAGAGGTGAGCCTGGGTTCCCGACGGCCCCCGACTGTTACTTTGAGGCGGAGCGACAGGGCAGGTTGAGACCACCTAGGAGAGAGGTGGGCCTGGCCCTGGTCGGCGTTCGCGGTTATTTCAAGATAACACGTTTAATGAGATCTTGGTATTTGATCTGAGTCTGGCCACTGGCCTATACGCACTAACCATCTACGCGACGACAGTTATGGGCACTCGACGTCGTGCTATCAGCCGAAGCCTTCGTGATGTCAGCGACTGAGCGGCGCACACCGGATTGGACTGGAACGCCTGCTAGGCTAGGTCTGCTTCCGGCCGCCCTCGCAATGTGCAGGTGTGCAATGGGCGATGGGCCCAGACCCCTGCGCCATAGGATTTAGACTGGCGTGCTGACCTCTCTGTTGTGCCTAGGTAGGGCTGCGACGTGTTGATCTTCCGAGGCCGGGCATGACCCAGAAAAGTGTGTCCGGACAAAGGGGATCGAGCGTGTTGGGAAATGTGGTGCACCCCTGCAGGGAAGTTAATCTATTCGAATAGCCGCGATCTTCGGTAACAGGACGACTTGGAGTTGTACCTTGACCTTATGACAACTAGAACCGGATACTTAATAAAACACACCCTTCCAAGTGCCAGATACAACCCGGTGGACTTATGTAACAGGGCGACGAGGAGAGGATCATCGGGTAGGATTATGCTACACGATGCTACTTGGTGGACTTACCTTCTGCTCTTTTCTACATGCTGCAAGATGGAGGTGGCCAGAAGCATAGTCTTCGACAGGACTAGCTATCCCCCTCTTATTTCGGCATTCTGCAGTTCAATCCACATATGATACCCCTTTTCCATTTGATACCAATGCATACATATGTAGTGTAGCTCCTTGCTTGCGAGTACTTTGGATGAGTACTCACGGTTGCTTTTCACCCCCTTTTCCCCTTTCCTATATCTGATTGTTGCGACCAGACGTTGCAGTCCAGGAGCCAGACCCCATCGTTGTCGATGACGACTACTACTCGGGAGGTGCCTACTACTATGTGCAGCCCGCTGACGACGACCAGGAGTAGTTTAGGAGGATCCCAGGCAGGAGGCCTGCGCCTCTTTCAATCTGTATCCCAGTTTGTGCTAGCCTTCTTAAGGCAGACTTCTTTAACTTATGTCTGTACTCAGATATTGTTGCTTCCGCTGACTCGTCTATGATCGAGCTCTCATTTTCGAGCCCTCGAGGCCCCTGGCTTGTAATATGATGCTTGTATGACTTATTTTATTTGTAGAGTTGCGTTGTGATATCTTCCCATGAGTCCCTGATCTTGATCGTACACGTTTGCGTGTATGATTAGTGTACGATTGAATCGGGGGCATCACAGTTCCGCGATTGATGTTGCTATGACTTTGCTATGCTTAATTCTTGTCAGTAGGGCCCGAGTGCCATGATTTCAGATCTGAACCTATTATGTTTTCATGAATATATGTGAGTTCTTGATCCTATCTTGCAAGTCTATAGTCACCTATTATGTGTTATGATTCGTTAACCCTGAAGTGACAATAATCCGGATACTTATCGGTGATGATCGTAGTTTGATGAGTTCATGTATTCACTAAGTGTTAATGCTTTGGTCCAGTACTCTATTAAAAGGAGGCCTTAATATCCCTTAGTTTTCAATAGGACATCGCTGCCACGGGAGGGTAGGACAAAAGATGTCATACAAGTTCTTTTCCATAAGTACGTATTACTATATTCGGAATACATGCCTACATTACATTGATGAACTGGAGCTAGTTTTGTGTCACCCAAGGTTAAAACTGTTGCATGATCGATCGCATCTGACATAATTCTCCATCACCGATCCAATGCCTACGAGCTTTTCATATATTGTTCTTCGCTTATTTACTTTTCCGTTGCTACTGTTACAATCACTATAAAACCAAAAATATTACTTTTTCTACCATTACCACCACTATCATATTACTTTGCTACAGATATTAAGTTTCCAAGTGTGGTTTAATTGACAACTCAGCTGCTAATACTTATGTAACAGCCACGATGCGGCTATATCTCCCACGTGTCGGAGCACGACTTAGAGGCATAACCGCATTGTAGGCAATGTCGCAAGAGGGGTAATCTTTACACATCCCATGTACTGAATAAATGAAAGAGATACATAGTTGGCTTACACTCGCCACATCACACAAATAGCATAAATATAACATTACAATCATCCAGATACAATCAAGGTCCGACTACGGAACCAAAATAAAGACAACCCCAAATGCATAAAGTCCCCGATCGCCCCAACTGGGCTCCACTACTGATCGTCTAGAAAGGAAATGTAGTATCGTCCCGAGTCCTCATCGAACTCCCACTTGAGCTCAGTCGAATCTCCTGGAGCAGTATCGTCGGTCCCTGCATCTGGTTTTGGAAGGAATCTGTGAGTCACGGGGACTCAGCAATCTCACACCCTCGCGATCAAGACTATTTAAGCTTATAGGTAGGGTAAAAGGTATTAGGTGGAGCTGCAGCAAGCACTAGCATATATGGTGGCTAACATACGCAAATGAGAGCGAGAAGAGAAGGCAAAGGCACGATCAATAAACTTTGATCAGGAAGTGATCCTAGAACAACCTACGTTCAAGCATAACACGAGACCGTGTTCTCTTCCCGGACTCCGCCGAAAAGAGACCATCATGGCTACACACGCTGTTAATTCATTTTAATTAAGTTAAGTTTCAGGTTTTCTACAACCGGACATTAACAAATTCCCATCTGCCCATAACCGCGGGCATGACTTTCGAAAGTTCAATCCCTGCAGGGGAGTCCCAACTTAGCCCATCACAAGCTCTCATGGTCAACGAAGGATATTCCTTCTCCCAAGACAACCCGATCAGACTCGGAATCCCGGTTACAAGACATCTCAACAATGGTAAAACTAAACCAGCAAAACCGCCCTAATGTGCCGACAAATCCCGATAGGAGCCGCACATATCTCGTTCTCAGGGCACACTCGGATGAGACATCCTACGAGTAAAACCAACCCTCAAGTTGCCCTGAGGTGGCCCCACAGTCTACTCGGTTCGGACCAGCACTCAGAGGAGCACTGGCCCAATGGGGATTAAAATAAAGATGACCCTTGAGTCCGCGGAACCCAAGGGAAAAAAGTCTAGGTGGCGAATGGTAAAACCAAGGTTGGGCTTTGCTGGAGGAGTTTTATTCAAGGCGAACTGTCAAGGGGTTCCCATTATAACCCAACCGTGTAAGGGACGCAAAATCAAGGAACATAACACCGGTATGACGGAAACTAGGGCGGCAAGAGTGGAATAAAACACCAGGCATAAGGCCGATACTTCCACACTTTACCAAGTATACAGATGTATTAAAGTAGACAAGATATAATAATGGTATCCCAACAAGTAACATGTTCCAACAAGGAACAAACTCCAATCTTCACTTGCAACTAGCAACGCTATAAGAGGGGCTGAGCAAAGCGGTAATATAGCCAACCAACGGTTTGCTAGGACAAGGTGGGTTAGAGGTTTGACATGGCAATATGGGAGGCATGATAAGCATGTGGTAAGTATCGTAGCATAGGCATCGCAATAGAGGGAGCATCTAGCAAGAAAAGATAGAAGTTATTTCAAGGGTATGGTCATCTTGCCTGCAAAGTTCTCCGAGTTGACGTTAGCTTGATCCTCGTAAGCGTACTCAATTGGTTCCTCGATCACGTACTCGTCTCCCAGCTCTACCCAAAGAAAGAACAACAAGCAAAGGGAGACACAATCAACCACGATGCAACGCACAAGCAACATGATGCAAAACATGGCATGATATGCGGGACGTGATATGCAATGCATATGCAAAGTTTAGGAAAGGAAAGATTGAACCAGGCCTCAACTTGGAAAACCAAGAGTGCCACTGGAAAGATGAGTTGATGTCGGTCGAAACCGATATAAAGATCACCAGAATCGGATGCACGGTTTGCAAATGGCAAGCAAAACAATAATGACGCAAAGTTGCGATTAACAACACGAGGCCATCTAAATGCATCAAGACAACAAGCTACTGCACTCTAACATAGCAACAAATCACATGGCAGTGATCCGCTCAAGATGCTTGACAAAAGATGAACACCGAGCTACGGCTAAATCACACAATAGCAGGTTCAAACAAGAATGGCAAAAGTGCAAAAGATATCAGGTTACAGACTTAGTGAAATTAACATGTCAGGAATTTAACATCAGGAAGCAATGTTTAGAGCAACATAACAACATATTGCAGGAACATAACATGGAAAAGCAAGGCATGGCATGAAGCTACTCAAAGCATATAACAAAAGTCCCTTACTGACCATAAGCCAAAAGGGATCAGAAAATACAATGGCAACCATGTGAAAATAGCAACTTTCGTTAACAGATTCAGACTTAGCAGAAAACTGGAACATGGCAAAACAGATTCACGTAGGCATGTTTGCGAGCTCGATGCACTCACCACAAAGCATGGAATGACAAACTAAGTATACACCCAGCAAGTAGACATGATATATAAGCTAACAATGGCAAGAACACTCTCATAGCAATCATGGACAAACTATAATAACCTCGGCAAAATTGCTTAACATGTAAACAATCTGCCAGGAACATTTTATAGCAAAAGTAGAGCTCGATTGAGTCATGCTAGGGTGCTCCATAATTGCAAACAAAGACATGGATGGATAGAGCATAACAATATCTCAAAATCACCCTTACTGAACATGCTCAAAAGAGGCATGGATCACTCTGTAGCAACAAGAATACATGGCATAAAAATATTACCAGAGAAAAGACTTAGAAGATTTCTAAGTCTCTGAAAACAGCAACATTACGAGAGCAACTTTGCATGCTTGTGCTAGTCACCATAATGATCACAAAAATACATGGCATACACCCCTATAAAGATGGCATGGCATACTTCAAAACACATGAAGGGCTCAAGTTCATAGGAGGCACACATTAATCATGGCAAAAATGACAAATGTCCAAATCCTGATAAGAATCAGAAACTAACATTGCATAGCACTCTTGAAACAACATTTAGGGCATCAAGATGAACTCAAATGAACATGGTGCAATGGAATGAAATGAAGTGCTCGTCGAGACGAACAATATGATCTGCTACACGCCCAAAACGGAGCCACGGATGCAAAGTTATGGCATGATGAAATATGCTAAAAATATGAAAACTTAGGGCAAAAGTCAACCCTAATCGGATCTGGATCTGGATCTACACGCTTCGCGAGGTTCGTCGGGCTTCTCGCCGGAGACTTTCCGGAGTAGATGAAGGAGGCAGTGGAGAGGCCGGATCCATCGCCGGGGCACCTGCTAGCGACGAGGGCGGCGCAGCTCGGACGGCGTCGGCGGGAGGAGGCGGAGGACGGGCGCAGCGGCGGAGGAAGCAGGAGAGGCGGGGCGCGGCGATGGCGGCGGGGGGCGGACCCCGGCGAGGTGAGAGCGCGGCGGCGCGGCGAGGAGGAAGCGGGCGCGGTCGGGCGGCGATGTGGGGCTCCCACAGGACATCTGGCGGCGTGCGACTAGTCGGGCGGTGGCGGGCGGACACCTCCGTTGGTGGGGATCTTCGTCCGGCGACGGAGAGGGGATTTGGTTAGGGTTTCATCCGTGATTTTTCGGAGGTGGGTCTATATTTATAGGTAGAGGGAGCTAGGAGGCGCCAAATTGAGCACAGTTTTCGGCCACGCGATCGTGATCGAATGACCGAGACGATGGAGGGGGTTTAGGTGGGTTTTGGGCCACTTTGGAGAGGTGTTGGGCTGCAACACACACGAGGCCTTTTCAGTTCCTCGGTTAACCGTTGGAGTATCAAACGAGGTCCAAATGGCACGAAACTTGCATATACTCCGTCTAAAGGTCTCTCTCGCACACTATGTATGATTCTCTAGTCTAAGCTAAATATCTTGGGTGCACTCATCGTACGCACACAAATTCCTTGGTTCGTTGCCCGTAACTCTCTCACGCACCACTCTGTCGTCTTGGAGCTCTTCCCTGTCTCTCTCTCTCAAACTCTCCATCTACTTGGGTCACACATACACATGCATATCGCACTCGCACTCGATAGACCCATCTAAAACTCTATCTCTCTCCCTCGTTCTCTCTCCTTCTCACACGCACACACGCACAATCTCATGCCTAGCCAAGTATGATGGTCTCTCACTCAAATGTAGGCACACACAGTCCCCCCTATATGTATATGACTAGCTAATATTAGTCTCCATCACAAACATGTACATGGTCTATCTCGATTTCTCTCGGAGCATCTTTCTATCGCGCACGCACCTCCCTCGATCTCTCACCCATATAGTCCCCTCACGATCTCGAGGGGATCTCTCTATCACGAACACACCCTCTCTCCCTCCCCACGCGTCCATGTTCTCGATGTGTCCCTCTCGACCTTTGTTCCTTGTTGGCCAGACCTCCATTGGACAAGTGCTATAGGGGTGTAACATCCCAAATTTTCAATTTGGATGTTATACATAGATCATCATATGCATATCATATTTTATTTGCATTTTCGTTGTGATCCTAGAAATCTTAAGCAACTCAAGGGCCCAAGGAGAGAGTTGAGATTTCATTTATTTTCATTTTTGAATTTTCTCAAATTTGAAAGGAGGATCATTTTGATTTTAATATTTTTTCTCTCCGCAATATTTCCAATACTAAAATAATGAGAGGAGATAAAATGACTTCTCCAAAATCTTAGAGGAATATTGGAGGAAAAATATTAAAATTAAATAAATATTTATTTGGTATTTTGTCACGATTTTATTTGAATTAGAAAAATATGCATTTTTCAAAACCGCATAATTATGCCAGAAAAATGTTCACCTCGTTCCAAATATTTTATTTAGACGGTAATTTTTTTTGGCAATTTTAGAATTTTTTTTATTTATTGAGGATTTTTCTTTGGTGGATTTTTTTTTTCAAAAGGTCGCGCGCCGAACTGGGCCGGCCCCGCTGGGGGCCAGGCCTTGGCCGAGCGCCTCGCCGGCTCACGCTGCGCCCGTGTCCGCGCTGGACTCCGGCGAGGAGTCAGGATTGCCGCCGCCCCGTGCGCCCCCTCGCCCAAGTCGGACCCCCTGGGCCCCTTTATATGCAGCCGCCCCGGCCCCCTCCTCCCACATCGACAGCCGCCGCCGCCCCCAAGCCGCCGCAACAGCAGCGCCGTCGCCACCTGCTCCGCCGCTGCTTTGCCGCCGCCGCACCGCCACCTGGCCCCACCCCGCCCCGCCACAGCCTCGCCGGAGCCGCCGCCCACCGCCGTTGACCCGCCGCCACGAATTGGTAAAAAAACCGCCGCCTGTTTTTTGGTTTAGAGCTAGATCGGTTTTTTGGGTTGGGGTTTTCTCGGTTTTCTCCGGTTTGTCTATTTAGCGGACGTTGGCCCGAACGCTTCTATTCGTGAACGTGTTCGTTCTTTCGTTCATTAGTCTTTTCTTTATTTTATTTCTGGCCAGGGACCTATCCATGATTATTTTTATCGCATATTAGCCCCTGATCTTCAAACGCCCGCAATGTTTTAACCGTTTGTCCAAATCCAGTGAAACCAACGCCAAAATCTTCGTCTCGAAGCCCTCTTTCCAGTTAACCAGCTTGAACTTGATTTTGATAAGTTAAAATTTGGTTTCAAGCAGATTTGATTTCGAATTTCTTTTGATCTTAGTTTGAGTTACGTTGCTCTGATTTGAATGATTCTTTTTGAAAATCTAAGCTCTTTATTTGAACTTCCAGTTTGGACTTTCTTATCTGAGTTCTACCCATGCATCTATGCTTGAGTGCTTCTGCATGCTATTGTTTGTTTGCGATTGTCACATCCCTAGTTCTGGTATGACCTAAACTAGCTAGTCTTTTGTGCATCATGTTTAAATTCCATTTAAATTTGAAATGGGGAAATGTGAAAGCCTCAGAAATCATTTTTGAGAAAGACCAAGATAAAAATTGCTTCAAATAGGTCCAAGAAAATTTTCATGTTACTCTTTGAAAATGTTGGCCAGAGCTAAATTTCAAACCAATATTTTTAGGAGCTCATAAATATTTATTTAGGGCATTTGGAATTAATTCAATAATTATTCGCATTGCATTTATATTTGATATAATTCAAATATGATCCAATAATTCTGGAAATTGTTGTGGGGCTATATATTCATGTCACTAGTGCATACAACGATTTACAAAAGCTTAGAAAATGATTTGGGTTAAAATTCAAATCAAAACAGAGTTAAAGAAAATAGGAAACAGAAAATAAAAGAGAGAGAGGGAATCGTACCTGGCCTCACCTGGCGGCCAACCTGCTGTGGCCCAGCAAGCCGGCCCAGCCGACTGGCCACGCCAGTAATCCCCTACCTCGCGCTAGTAGGCTGGGGCGCGTGGCTTCCGCATGCCAGCGTGCGCGGCCATCTCCTTCTTGTCGCTGCTGCTGCTGGAGGGCGCCAAGAGCGCCACGCAATCTCCCCGACCGCCTCGCACTCTCCGCCGTGCTCATTCCCGCCTCTGCCGCTCTCTCTCCTGAAAACCGAATGTCGCCGTCGCCGCCGTTCGCTGCCCACGCGCTCCCCGTCGTCCCCTCGACCGCCCGTTGCGCTTGCGAGCTCCGCCTTATCGCCCGCTACCTCCCCGTCAAGCTACGAGGCGCCGAACGCCCTGTGGAGCTGTCACCACCGCCTTCTTCATCGCCGGCCGCCCAAGATCGCCATCGCCATTCCGCCCATGTCGGACCACCTTCGAGCTCGCCGTTGGCTCCACTGCAACCGTTATGAGCTTTCGCATCGACCCCCTCTCCTCTGGCCCTTTTGCTTCCGCTAACGCCATTGCCGTCGTGGCCAGGAGCTTGGCTCCGCCGGCCATGCCGCCGCCGTGGCCACCGTCACCCAGAGCCACAACCGATTGCGCCATAGCGCTCAGTGCATCACCAGGTGCCCGTAGAACCCCTCCATGGCGCCTGCCGTGCAGTATAACGCCGACCCCGAGCACACCCGCACGCCGGCCGCCGCCACGAGCTCTTTTTCGGCGAGCTCCTGCCACCGCAGCTACTCCCACTTGCCCCGTTGGATGCGCATGTTCGCCAGCTCCGCGTAGATGCCCTCCGCCTTGCTTTTGGTCGCCGGAGGAGCGATCCCGAGCCTCCGCCGCGTCTGGTCGTTGCCGGTGGCTAAACGCCAGTGGATTAGCCCCGGTTTGACCAGGGATTTGACCCCCCTGGTTCACTGACACGCGGGCCCCGACGCCCTAATCTATTAATTAGATTAGAAATAACCCCCCCTGTTTAACCCGTGTCACTGACGTGTGGACCCCACACGTCAGGTTTGACCAGTCAGCGCTGTTGAGTTGCTGACGCAAGCATGACGCAGTGCTGACGCAATTATTTCTTTTTCTGGTTTTAATTAAATTGGGAAATTCCAGAAAATGATACAAACTTCAAAAATTCACAGAAATTCAACCGTAGGTCAGATTGTAATAATTTATATATGAAAAATGATCAGAAAAATTCAATCTATCCATCTATACCATTTTCATGCATGACAAACCAACCTATACTTGCTGTATATATGAGAACATATAAATGGCATATTTAAGAGCTTAATTTGGAGTTGCATTTGAACCCTTGGTTCAAATGGACTTCAACCAAATAAATGCTAGATGCATTAACTCAAACAACATCACATACTCATGCCATGTTCATGCATCATAATGTTGCATATGCTTGTGTTTGATTTTCAACACCGTTCCTTCTCGATAGGTCCTGCTCCGGAGAGTGTTCGAGAGTACCTGTCTGAGGAGCAGTGCCCCCCTGTTGATCTACCAGGCAAGCACACCCCCTTGTTCATTCCGATACAATCCTACTCTCTCGCTCTTGCTCTCATTTATTGCATTAGGACTACAATGATTCAACTGCTACTTTGTGCTGCGGTAGTTGAACCCATTCCTCTACATGACCTATCATTGCCATAATAACTAGTTGAAACCCACTAGCATGTGTAGGAGTTGATTGAAGCCATTGTTGTGTTCCTACCATGCTTTGCCTGCTATTGCTTAGAGTATGTCAGGTCTGATTCATCGGGAATGAATTGGAGTGTTACGATATGATCCGGTGATGAGAGTTAAGCGTGTGAACACGATTTGGTAAAGGTAGCGATGAGAGGCCATGTAGGAGTACATGGTGGGTTGTCTCATTGGGATCGTCCTTAAGAACTCAGTTCTGTGTAAGTTGTCCAATGACTAGCTACTACCACACATTGGGCTCCGGGCGCTCCAAGCTCTCTCGACTTATTAACCCCCTTGATCCCTGTCCAGGAGTTGCAAATAGTTTCTGGTGTTTATAGGTAGTGCTATTTTTCTACCGAGTGGCACCCGACAGGGTGGACTTGGGACAGATAGGCACACGTGGCCCGGTGTACTGAGTGGCACCCGGATGGTGGGCTCGGGAACCCTGTACACATCGTTTGGGGCCGTGAGCGAAAACCCGGCCGGATCTCTTTGCGGATGGAACCCAAATAGGAGATAAACCTAGACTAGAGTCTTGTGTGGTTAGTCAGGTCGTGGCCGACACCCTCGCTAGGCTTCCGCTTGAAGGTTGCCGAGATACATGGCGTGTATATGGTGATAAGTGGTGAGAGCGTGTGTGAAGAAGTACACCCCTGTAGGTTATCATGATCTATTCGAATAGCCGTGTCCTCGGTTATGGACTTCTTGGATGCTTATGTGGTACATAGACAACTTAAAGTGGATACTCTAAAATGCTCAAGAAAAGTGTGAGTGCTATGGATGGCCTTCTCGTAAGGAGACGAGGATGAATCCATAGTAGTGTATTGATGTGGTGATTAGTGGACTCGTGTGCGCTGCCTAACCTCAAAGAAGTTTCTCGTTGTCGTAGAATAGGATAGCCACTGCGTCAAAGCTGGCTTGCTGCAACTAAACCCCACATTACCTTCTTGATACAAATGCATGTATGATAGGATCTGATGTAAGTATTGCTGAGTACCTTTGTACTCACGTTTGCTTTATTTATGTTTTGCAGGTGAGACATCTGTCTCACTAGTAGTACCGCTTGGACTTCGACGAGTAGCTTGTTACCTCAGCTACGATCTTGTACCCTTGGGAGGGACTTGTAGATAGTCAGGCTTCTCAGCCTTTTTCCTTTTGTAGTTGTCTGTACTCAGACATGTAATGCTTCCGTTGCTTGTATGCTCTGAATGATGGGTCATGTGACCCCTGCTTGTATTTAATGCTATGTGGCTCTTCTGGGCCTTTATCTATATGAGTTTGTGTCAGGACCCCGATTCCAAGTCACATCGATCTAGCCGGTAACACCTCATATCACATTGCGGCCTCACGCACGGTATTCCCACAGGTGTCGCCTTACCATGGCCCGAGACCGTTTGCGCCTTTTGGCCCACGTATATGATAGTGTCGCTAGCATCCATATCACAGAGAACCCGGGCCGACATGGCTAGTCGTGAACCCAAAGCGGCACAGACCTATGGAGACAGGCATAGATGAATCACATCGAGCATGTTGGTCAACGGCGTGTGAATCCGGGCTGTAGCACTGGGCTAACAGGACTCCGGGGAACCCGGGCTGTAGCAGGCTAGGCAGGACTCCAGAATTCACCGCGTGACGTTTCCCCGAAGGGACAGACATAGGAACAAAGTGAAACACATGCCAGCCAGTCAAGTGTCCTGAGCAGTAGTGCTGGGCTAGCAGGACTCCGGTGAACCGGGTTGTAGCGGACTACTATGGCTCATGGAAGCACTAGACTAGTTTTCCCCATAAGGGAGGCTGCCAAGGATAAACAACTAGATTGTCGGATCCCACACATAGCAGGCATTTCAATCATACACACAGTATGCTCGATATTTGTAAATACAACATGGCATCACAACAAGACTCTACGACTCAAGTATTTATTCATTAGGCTCCGAGGAGCGAGATATTACAAACATGGGTCTCATGACCCAACAATCATAGCGTACAAATCAAGCACATGCGGAAGCTTAACATGTCTGAGTACAGACATCTACAAATGAAAAAGGCTAATAAGCCTGACTACCTACCAGATCCTGCCGAGGGCACACGATCGTAGCTGAGGTATCAAGCTAAATGTAGAAGTCCACACGGAACTACTAGCGAGACTGACGTCTCTCTGCAAAACATAAAATAGGAAAACGTGAGTACAATTGTACCCAACAAGACTTACATCAGAACTATCTACATATGCATCTGTATCAATAAAGGGGGTGGTGGAGTTTAACTGCAGCAAGCCAGCTTTGACTCAGTGGCTAACGTGAACTACGACTGCAAGCAACTCTTTTGAGGTGGCGCACACGAGTCCACATATTCACCATTCAATACACCACTATGGATCCGCTCCCGTCTCCCTACGAGAAGGCCATCCATAGAACTCACACTTATCTTGCAAGTTTTAGAGTATCCACTTTCACTTGTCTTTGAACTTTTATAGGCAACCTAGAAGTCCATTACCGCGGACACGGCTATTCGAATAGATGATGTTAACCCTGCAGGGGTGTACTTCTTCACACATGTTTCCACCACTTAGCGTCTGCACACGACATGTGCTCGGCAGACTTCAAGCGAAAGCCGACGTGGGTGTAGACCACGACCTGACTAACCGCACAAGTCTCTAGTCTAGGTTTATCGCCTATTCGGGTTCCATCCGCAAGGAAATCCGGCCGGGGTGTCCTCAATGGCCCCAAACGATGTGTACAGGGTCCCAGACGCCAAACGGGCGCCCGGCATACCCGGCCATGGTGTATCTACCGCATCATAGCCCACCCCTAGGGTCAGCGCTATGCACGGCCGCCAACACATAACCTATAAACACCAGAAACTAGTTGCAACTCCTGGACAGAGGACGAGAGGGGTCAGTAAGTCGAGCGGGGTCATATTTCAGGGCCCAATGCGTGGTAGTAACTGTTTCATGGATCACAAACATAGAACTCAGTTCCTAAGGACGGCTTCAATGAGACAACCCACCATGTACTCCTACATGGCCTCTCACCGCTACCTTTACCAAATCATGTTCACACACTTAGCTCTCAACAGTAGGACATGTTTACACACCTCCGATTCATCCCCGATGAATTAGGTCTGACTCAACTCTAAGTAGTAGCAGGCATGACAAACAAACATGAATGAGTAGGCACATCAGGGCTCAAACAACACCTACTCATGCTAGTGGGTTTCATCTATTTACTATGGCAATGACAGGTCATGCAGAGGAAAGGGGTTCAACTACCGCAGCATGTAACAGTTGAATCGTTGTTGTCCTAATGCAGTAAAAGAGAGCAGGAGCGAGAGAGTAGGATTGTATCGGAATGAACAAGGGGTTTGTGCTTGCCTGGCACTTCTGAAGATGATCTAGCTCTTCATCGGTGTCATCGAACACGTCGTCGAAACATACGTCTACCGAGGGGGGGGGGACAATCACCGGCAAACACAGAAAGAATACAATCAATGCAATGCACATTATGATGCATGATCATGACATGTCAATATGTTGTGATTTGAGCTAATGCAACTAAAACCAGATTAAATGAAGTTGGTTTGAACCAAAGATTCAAATTCAACTCCATATGTGATTATTTAAATGCCACTTATTTGATTTGACCTTATCAGCAGGCATAAGTTGTTGAAACGTGCATGATAATGCCATAATCAGATTCTTTGGCTTTTTCTGATAATTTTTCATATATAAATTATTTCATTCTGAGTTATAGATAATTTTCTATGATTTTTAGAAGTTTTAGGCATTTTCTAAAAATAAATAAATCATTTAGATTTATTTAAAATCCAGAAAAGGTTTTACTGTGTCAGCATGACATAAGAGTGACGTCATTAGGTCAACTGTGGCTGGCCAGGTCAAACCTGACCAGTGGGGCCTACTGGTCAGTGACACACCGTTGGCATGAGTCACTGACATGTGGGGCCGGTCAAAGGCCACGTCAGCAAGTCAAACTGACGTGTAGGACCAGCTGGGTTAATAACTAATCTAAACAGAACATTAAATTAAACTAAACAGGCACTGGGCCACATGTCAGTGGCTCTAGGGGGTTTTAGCAGGGTCATTAGCACTAACTAAGCCAGCGCCACATCAGCTCGCCGGAGCTTGGTCGGCGGCGACCAAATACGCGGCGGGGTTTCGCCGGAGTTGCTTGGGTTTCTCGTGCTGGTCACCGTTTGGCGCACTGGGGCACCAGGAGGAAGCCCTCGCTCGGCCGCATCGAGCAGAGGCAGCAGCAGGGCGCCGGGTGGCCGGAGCTCGGTGGAGCAGAGCTCGCGGCGGCGCCGGAGTTCGGGCGGAGAGGGAAAGAGGGCTACGATGCACGACAGGGCGAGGAAGTGCGTGCGTTAGGCTCTTGAGGACACACTAAATGTGGTGGTGCGCTCGGACACGTGCTTGCACGGCCGTAGCCACGACGGCGACATGGCCGGCGGCGAGGAGCGCTCGGGCTCGAAGGGGGCAGTGGCTACGCGGAGTAATCGAGCACGGGAAGTAGGGGGCTAGGTAGAGGAGCTCACGGCGGATCCAGAGAGCTGGTCGGCGGCCTTGGGGAAGCGCAGACGGCGGCGAACGGCGGTGGCGATCTCCGATGGCCGAGGTTGAAGAAGACGTCGCCGAGGACGAAGCAGGGCTTCCCGGCTCGCTTGGCTCGGTGCAAAAGGCGTAGGCGATAGTGGCGGAGCCTCTGGGCAGGTCGAGGTGGCGAGGGGAGCATGGTGGCCACGGAGAACAGCGACGGTGGCGACAAGCTCCGCTCGAGAGGAGATGGGTGGAGAGAACCAGGGGAGGGGAGAGCTGCGAGGGGAGGAGGGCTCGATCCGGACGGCGCCTGCGTCCTAATCCAACTCGGTGGAGCCCTCCAGGAAGCAGGAGGTGGCCGGCATGCGACGTGCACGCGGTGGGCACGCGCCATCGTCCTCCTGGCAGGGGAGGTAGACGACAGGGGGGAGGCCAGTGGGCTGGGCAGGGCCAGGGAGGTGAGCGGCAGGTAACTCTTCCCTCTTCACTTTTCTGTTTTCATTTATTTAATTCTCTGTTGTTTGTTTTGAATTAGTAGAAATACTAATCCATTTTAGAAAATTCTGAAAATAATCATAGGTGTCGTGGATCTAAGACTGACAGTAGAATGGGGGGTAGGTATGAGGAGGCAAGATCCTAGCTATGAATTAGTTGTACACACGAGTTTTATGAGTCCAGGGCCTTCTCGGAGGAAGTAACAGCCCTACGTCTTGGTGCCCTGAGGCGGTCGAGTGGATTATACGTGTGTGTGTGTTTACAAAAGTGCGAACCCTTGTCCCAGAGGAGGGGGTGGCTTATATAGAGTGCGCCAGGACCCCAGCTCCCCTCCGTTACACAGGGTTCAATGTTCATAAAGGTGGGGCATTACTGGTAACATCTACAATAAAGTGTTATAAATGCCCATAATGCTATGGTTTAAGTCGCGACCGTTGCAGAGTGGAGAGCTTCTCGTCTTCTCGTAGTCGAGTGTCTTCAAGGTGGTCGAGTGTCTTCAAGGAAGTCGAGTGAGCACATCTTCATGGTCGCGTGGATGATATTTTCTCTTCGACTGCTTCTGATTCTTTGTAAAGATGTCCTCGGGGAGGGTATGCTGGATAGGTCCATGATCCTACCCTAGGTACATAGCTTCATCATTAGCCCCCGAATGGATCAAGGTTCGAATGAGGAAGGGGTTTAGAACACTTCCGACCCACTCTTTGTGCTATGAATATGCCTTGTCCTGAAACAATGAGTTGAGGAGACGACGTCGACTCCTTTCTCAGTCGCCTTGGTCCATTCTTGGTTGTTGCCGAGTGAACTTTCATGGTTGAATTCCAAATGATGATGTAGAGGGTGTTTGTCTTCAGTCTGACAGGTTGTTCCGCTCTCCGCGGATCTCGGGTGATTCGGATTTTGGGAAGCGTGCCAGACGGGAGGAAATGAGGTCATCGGGACGGATTAGGTAAGTCTCCTCGATCCCCGCGCCACCTTTTTCGCCACGTACTGCACGCGCGACTGTTGCGGGATTTGTTTAGATCGCTTGGGTCCACTAGTCAGCCACTGGGCGGAAGGTCTTATAAAAGGTCTCGGGCCAGGCCTCTGCTCCGCATGCCACCATTCTCTCTTATCTTTTCCCGATCTCTCCGCCACTCTCGCTTCCGCCTCGTCGCCGGACCTCCGCTGGAGCTTGATCTGCCACCATGGGGAAGGATAAGACGGCGGCGCTGGAACACGCGAAGAAGGCGACCGCGAAGGCGAAGGGCAAGCGAACCAGCCGGGGCGGATCCTTGTCGAGGTCCGGCCTGCCGGCGGGCTGGATCCAGGGCGACTGGGTCCGCTCGGCAATCACGTAGGACGACCTCGACGACCTGGTGGAGGGGGATTGATCCCCCACAAGTCGGCTCGGCTCCCGGGGGACGAAACTGAGCCGCAGCCTAGAGAGGGTGAGTCTGTCCTCCTAGCAACCCACGTAGATCGCGGATTCTCGCTGCCTCGCCACCCTTTCTTCCGGTGTTTTTTGAACTTCTTTGGGGCTCAGCTCCACCATTTCACTCCGAACACCATAGTCTATCTGGCCGCTTTCGTGTCCATGTGCGAAAACTTCTTGGGCTGTCGACCGCACTGGGGGCTTCTCAAACACATCTTTACTTGCCGTTCCCAGTAGGTCAAAAAGGCCAAGTCAAGTGATGAGAGGATGCCGGTGATCCAGGTGTGCGATGGTCTAGGGATCCAGATGAGGAGCAAGAGTACTTTCCCAGCATTGATCCTTCCTGACTCGGTCCGGGGCTGGCAGTTGACTTGGTTTTACTGCAAGGATCAGCCAACCCCTAGCCAGTCGACTGGACTTCCTCCTTTCTCCTTGGCTCGAGTGGAGAAGCCTGCTCCCCTGAAGGTAGTTCCAGAAGAGAAAGCGCAGGTCAAGGAGCTGGTCGAACGGGTCGTCCAGCTTGTCCGCGACGGAGTGACCAGGATGGATCTGCTGGAGGTCTTTCTCGGTCGACGCATCCAACCTCTTCAAGCGCACGATCATCCAATGTGGATGTACTCTGGGCTCGAAGATACCACTCGGATCCACTCGGAGGAGGTCAGCAAGGATATCTTGGAGAACTGGTTGAGAGGAATCACTGGCAACAAAGACAACCCTCGGGGATCCAGGAGGGTGATTCCATTCGACAACTCACGCCAGCCGGAGCAGGTATATTTCTATTTTATCAAGTATCTTTCCGATTCACCACGTGATGTCCCGTTTGTGGTCGACTGAATGTCTTTTGATTGTTATCCTTTCAGGCTCTCATTGAAATGTACTCGATGCCCAATGGAGTGCAGGACCCCGACGCTGAAGAAGAAGGGAGCGGGGGCGAGAGCGGCGAGGAGCATTCGGAAGCCGAGCAGGACGAGGAGAGCGATGAATCGACCGATGAGGAAGAAGTCGACTCGCCTCCTCGCAGGGAGAGGAGGTCCAAGCACACTCATGACTCGGCACGCGCTCTGGACTTGGTGGCTGCGCCGATTGGGTAATCCTCGAAGCGCCCCAGGACGTCTTCCCCGACACCGACTGAGAAGCCTCCAAAGCAATCCAAGGTCGCGCCGCTTCCAGCGCCGAAAGTGCCGAAAGCCATCTCTTCCAAACCGCCCAAAGCTTTGCCTCGGATCAAAGTGATCGTTCCTACTATCTCCGGGTAACCATCTAACTTGTCCTTTATGTGGATTCAATTAACTCGGTGTAACCGATTGAATGCGGGCCTTTGCAGTGCTGCTACGTCAGGGACCTCTTCATACCAGTACCGGGACGAGGAAATGGAGGATGCGGTGACTTCTAACCCAGGTATGAACTCTTGTGATTTCGATTCTTGATCCTTTTAGGGTCGAGTGGTTCACTTGGGGTCGAATGTTCTGTCTTGTAGCTCCACCCAACATCATTGACCTTCCGGACAACGACGAAAATGTGGCTCCTAAGCCTAGGAAGAGCAAGAAGGTAACAACTGGCAGGGTGGCTCGGCAGGAACCAACTGCAATGCCTCCCGTCTGTCAAGCTGAAGATGCGGGCAGGGCCACTGTGACATTCGCTGCACCCTTGCCGAGTGGGCACCCCATGCGGTCGACCGCGCCTGTGGTTCCTTCGACTATCCAACTCCACACCATGGAGCCTCAAGCAGCTGCACCTGGGTCGTCTGCACATTTTTTCGCCAGCTACCCCGTCCCAGACAACCAGTTGGAAGCGGCTGCGGAAGCCATCGGATAGGCTGATATGATGATGGAGCGGGTGAAGATAGTGCACGAGAGCAGTCAGGCTGCCTACGACGCTAGTGCCGCTCTTCGGGCCAATGTCGAGGTGAGTAGACTTTCCGACTATTTTTGTTCTCAAAAAATCTTCTTCTGCACAATCTCCTGTTGTTCACATTGAATTAGAGCACCCAGTGGGTGTTGCTGTCGTTTTTGGTAGTTTCACTCTTCCACTCGGTCTGGGCGAGTGGGATCAGAACCGGTGGGGGAACGCCAAGTGCACCCATTGGGTATAGTCCCCGAGACCGCGGTCGACTGCTGGCAGTCGACTGTGGTCTGAGTTCTTCTTTTCTTGACGGTGCAATTGTTCTTTCTCTCTCTCTCTCTCTCTCTCTCTCTCTCTCTCTCTCTCTCTCTCTCTCTCTCTCTCTCTCTCTCTCTTTACTCCTTGCACTCGACTCCGGCGGGCCGGGCGAGTGGGATCAGAACAGGTGGGGGCACGCCAAGTGCACCCACTGGGTGTTGTCCCCGAGACCGCGATCGACTGCTGGCAGTCGACTGGGGTATGAATAGCTTGTTGTCCACTTCTTTAGGTTTTATTCATTCGGAAATGAACTGCTTTCGAACCTATCGATTGACCTGTCTCTTGCCTCCTGCAGAAGTCTTGTACTCTTATCTCCAAGTTTGCCGAACTCGAAGAGAAGCAGAGGCAACTCAACTTAGACTTGGAATTGGCTCAGCAAAATCTGAAAAAAGCTCAAGACAAGGCCGCTGGTGTGGAAGGTAACTGATTGCCGACTAAATTTCAATATATCTCTTTGATCTCTTTTTTGATTCGATTATTTCTTTTGCAGAGAAAATTAAGTTGGCTCTGGACAAGGACTCGGACCTCGCCACCGCGCAAAAAGCATCCCAAGACAAAACCGCTCTCGCAGAGAAGAAGCTTGCTTCAGTCGGAACGCTTGAAGGAGAGGTGACTAGACTGACATCTTGTCTTAATGAAGCTAACCGCGAAGTGACCAGCCTGAAGAAGGATAAGGTCGCCCTGAACGAAAAGTTGGAGTCTGCGATCCGCAAGAGGAACGACACAGATGCTTATCTGAGGACCCTCGCCAAGAAGCTTTATCTCATGCTGGGAGGTATTTCTTTTATCTCGACTGTGTTGATGTTTGCCATCGGATTTTGCTCGGTTGATTGAACTGACTTTTGGTTGTAGAACTTTGTCAAGACTTTGACGAAGAAGCTGGGAGGGTCGAGACGGGTCTGGACCCTATCGCTTCCCCGGTCTGCGATGAAACTGCGATGAATGTGCTCCGACTGGAGTCCCGTATCACCAGCGCCACAAGCTACCTCGCACGCCTGAATGAGGTTGTCTCTCGAATCGACTCGACGCTTTGGCCGGAGGCGATGCTTCAGAATGATCTGGAATCTCTAATGACTCGACTGAACGAGATCCCTGACCGAGTGCAAGAATGGAAGAAATCCTCCGCCCGGTGTGGTGCTGACGTGGCGCTGTCCCTGGTGCGAGTCCATTGCAAGGAGGTTCGTGAAGACAAGCTCGCTGCGATCAAAGTCGCTAACACCAAAAAGCACGACTTCCAATCCTTCATGGAGACTTTCATTGCTGCCGCCACTCGGATCGCTGATGGGATCGATCTGTACTCATTCGTGGAGCCTGCCAGTCCTCCTCCGGCTGAGTGAACAATCTTATGAAACTTGGATACACTTTAAATTTGCCTCGGAATGCCGAGTGGTTTCTGTAACCGTTAAACTCCTTCGGGCTTGGTGCCCGAGTACTTTTGATTCGCTGCTTGGAACCTTTTAGTATTTATCTGAATTTGGTTTATCTCCGAATGTGCTTGTGTTTGCCTTCGGATGGACTTTGCTTGCTGCACCTCTTCGTCCTTACGGATAGGGATGGAGCGGATGTTGTATTTGTGCCACAGCTCCGAAGGAGAAGGTGGCAGTCAACCTGCACCTCGTCATCCTTGCGGATAGGGATGGAGCGGACGTTGTATTAGTGCCGCAGCTCTGAAGAAGAAGGTTGCAGTCGACCTGCACCTCGTCGTCCTTGCGGATAAGGATGGGTCTCAAACTTAGGCGAGTACTGGACTGCGGCTAAGCCCCCGAGTGGGAGGATTGCTCTCCACTCGGTAGGATTTTTCCAAACTTAGGCGAGTGTTGGACTGCCGTTAAGCCTCTTAGTGAGAGAACTTAGGCAAGTGCTCGATTGCAGCTAAGCCCCCGAGTGAGTGGACTGCTCTCCACTCGGTAGGATTTTTTCAAACTTAGGCAAGTGCTGGACTGCCGTTAAGCCTCTGAGTGAGAGAACTTAGGCGAGTGCTCAACTGCAGCTAAGCCCCCGAGTGGGAGGACTGCTGTCCGCTCGGTAGGATTTTTTCAAATTTAGGCGAGTGCTGGACTGCCGTTAAGCCTCTTAGTGAGAGAACTTAGGCGAGTGCTCGACTGCAGCTAAGCCCCCGAGTGGGAGGACTGCTCTCCACTCGGTGGGATTTTTTCAAACTTAGGTGAGTGCCGGACTGCCGTTAAGCCTCTTATTGAGAGAACTTAGGCGAGTGCTCGACTGCAGCTAAGCCCCCGAGCGGGAGGACTGCTCTCCACTCGGTAGGATTTTTTCAAACTTAGGCGAGTGCTGGACTGCCGTTAAGCCTCTTAGTGAGAGAACTTAGGCGAGTGCTCGACTGCAGCTAAGCCCCGGAGTGGAAGGATTGCTCTTCACTCGGTAGGATTTTTTCAAACTTAGGCGAGTGCTGGACTGCCGTTAAGCCTCTTAGTGAGGGAACTTAGGCGAGTGCTCGACTGCAGCTAAGCCCCCGAGTGGGAGGATTGCTCTTCACTCGGTAGGATTTTTTCAAACTTAGGCGAGTGCTGGACTGCCGTTAAGCCTCTTAGTGAGAGAACTTAGGCGAGTGCTCGACTGCAGCTAAGCCCCCGAGTGGGAGGACTGCTCTCCACTCGGTAGGATTTTTTCAAACTTAGGCGAGTGCTGGACTGCCGTTAAGTCTCTTAGTGAGAGAACTTAGGCGAGTGCTCGACTGCAGCTAAGCCCCCGAGTGGGAGGACTGCTCTCCACTCGGTAGGATTTTTTCAAACTTAGGCGAGTGCTGGACTGCCGTTAAGCCTCTTAGTGAGAGAACTTAGGCGAGTGCTCGACTGCAGCTAAGCCCCAGAGTGGGAGGACTGCTCTCCACTCGGTAGGATTTTTTCAAACTTAGGCGAGTGCTGGACTGCCGTTAAGCCTCTTAGTGAGAGAACTTAGGCGAGTGCTCGACTGCAGCTAAGCCCCCGAGTGGGAGGACTGCTCTCCACTCAGTAGGATTTTTTCAAACTTAGGCGAGTGCTAGGCTGCCGTTAAGCCTCTTAGTGAGAGAACTTAGGCGAGTGCTCGACTGCAGCTAAGCCCCCGAGTGGGAGGACTGCTCTCCACTCGATGGGATTTTTTCAAACTTAGGCGAGTGCTGGACTGCCGTTAAGCCTCTTAGTGAGAGAACTTAGGCGAGTGCTCAACTGCAGCTTAGCCCCTGAGTGGAAGGATTGCTCTTCACTCGGTAGGATTTTTTTGAACTTAGGCGGAACGGATTCGCGACTAAGCCCACCCACTGGGGTATTTCAGGAGTAAATAAGAGCAACACAATCGAATGAGAGAACCGTAAGCTCTTGTCTTTGATAAACGAATTACAAAAGGTGTTGCTTATTACATTTTATTCGAACGAGTGTTTAAGTATAAAAGGGGTGGAGCAGCTCCGCGTTCCAAGCCCGTGGCTCGTCTTTCTGATGCTCGATACTGTAAAGATGGTATGCTCCATTGTGGAGAACTTTGATGACAATGAAGGGGCCTTCCCAAGTTGGAGCGAGCTTGTGTGGTTTTTGCTGATCCACTCGAAGAACCAAGTCTCCTTCTTGAAAGGCCCGACCTCTCACATTCCTGGCGTGGAATCGACACAAATCTTGCTGATAAATGGTCGAGCGGATCAAGGACATCTCTCTTTCCTCCTCTAAGAGATCGACTGAATCTTGCCGGGCCTGCTCTGCTTCTGCTTCGGAGAAGAGTTCAACTCGGGGTGCGTTGTGGAGCAAGTCACTTGGCAGAATAGCTTTGGCTCCATAGACTAAGAAGAAAGGAGTTCTTCTAGTCGACCGATTAGGAGTTGTCCTTAAACCCCACAGAACTGACGGAAGTTCATCAACCCAAGCACCTGCTATGTGTTTGAGATCACGCATCAGTCGGTGCTTCAGTGCTTTGAGAATTAGGCCATTGGTTCTTTCTTCTTGTCCGTTCGACTGCGGGAGCAACAGAAGCATAGTCGACTCGAGTGCCCTGAGAGGTGCAGAAAATTCTGAACTCATCAGAATCGAAGTTCGATCCGTTGTCCATAATAATGCTGTGTGGGACTCCATATCGGAACGTCAATTCTCTTATAAAACTGACAGTGGTGCTAGCATCAAGGTTCTTGATGGGTTTGGCTTCGATCCATTTGGTAAACTTGTCGACTGCAACGAGCACCTGAGTGAAGCCGCTTCTGCCGGTCCTCAGCGGTCCAACCATATCCAGTCCCCAAAAAGCAAAGGGCCAGACGAGGGGGATGGTCTTCAGGGCTGACGCTGGCTTGTGAGACATATCGGAGTAAAATTGACAGCCTTCACATCTGTCGACTATATCTTTCGCCATCTCATTTGCTCGTGGCCAATAGAATCCAGCTCGGTATGCTTTAGCCACGATGGCCCAAGAGGACGCATGGTGACCACAGGTCCCTGAGTGGATGTCATTGAGGATCATTCGACCTTCTTCTTGTGTTATGCACTTCTGACCGACTCCAGTCACACTTTCTCTGAACAGCTGCCCTCTTATCACAGTAAAAGTTTTAGATCGGTGGACGACCTGTCAAGCTTCTTCTTCATCCTCTAGGAGCTCTTTCATGAGGATGTACGCAATGTAGGGCACCGTCCAGTCGGGAGTAATGGCCAGAACCTCCATGATTAGGTCGACCATAGCTGGGACCTCGACTTCAGTCGGATCCGTGGCGCTCTTAGGTTGTGGGGGCTCTTCAATGAAAGGTTCTTCCTGAACTGTCGGTGTGTGAATATGCTCCAAGAACACATTGCTGGGAATGACCTCTCTCTTGGAACCTATCTTTGCCAATTCATCGGCTGCTTGATTTTAATCGGGGGATGTGGTGGAGTTCTAACCCCTCGAACTTCTTCTCAAGCTTTCTCACCGCGTTGCAGTAACCAGTCATGGCTGGGCTTCTGACGTCCCACTCCTTCATCACTTGATTAACTACCAAATCTAAGTCGCCATAGACCATGAGGCGACTGACGCCGAGTGAGATGGCCATGTGCAACCCATACAGGAGTGCTTCATACTCTGCTTCATTGTTGGAGGAATCAAAGTGAATCTGGAGGACATATCTGAGCTTGTCTCCTTGGGGGGATACCAGAACTACTCCAGCACCAGAACCGTTCAACATCTTGGATCCGTCAAAGAACATGGTCCAGTGCTCCTAGTGAACTTGAGCCGGCAGTTGCCGTTCAATCCACTCAGCGAGGAAATCTGCTATTGCTTGAGACTTGATAGATTTCTTTGCCTCAAACTTGATATCCAAGGGAAGGATTTCAATCGCCCATTTTGCCACTCAACCAGTTGCATCCCTATTGTGTAGAATCTCTGACAATGGAGCATCGCTGACGACTGTAACAGAGTGATCTGAGAAGTAGTGTGCAACCTTCTTCGTGGTCATGTAAAGTCCATAGACAAGCTTCTGATACTGAGGATATCACTGCTTTGACGGGGCCAGGACATCAGATATATAATAAACTAGGCGTTGAACTTTGTACGCTTTTCCTTCTTCTTCCCGCTCGACCGTAAGTACTGTACTAACGACTTGTCCCGTGGATGCTATATAAAGCAAAAGAGGCTCTTTGCTGACTGGAGCAGCAAGCACCGGCTGGGTGGAAAGCAGGGATTTTAGCTCTACAAATGCTGTATCAGCTTCTGGAGTCCACTCGAACGCATCTGATTTCTTCATCAGTCGGTAAAGAGGCAGGGCCTTTTCACCGAGGCGAGAAATGAATCGACTTAGGGCAGCCAAGCAACCAGTAAGCTTCTGGACATCATGCACACGCACAGGGCGTTTCATCCGAAGTATAGCGCCTACTTTCTCTGGGTTAGCATCGATTCCTCGTTCGGAAACAAGAAAACCGAGTAGCTTTCCGCCTGGAACTCCAAACATGCACTTTGATGGATTGAGCTTGATATCATACCTTCTGAGGTTGGCAAAGGTTTCGGCGAGGTCGGTCAGCAGGTCAGAGCCTTTACGTGACTTGACCACAATGTCATCCATGTATGCTTCCACATTCCGACTGATCTAAGTGAGCAGGCACTTCTGAATCATTCGCATAAATGTGGCTCCGGCGTTCTTCAAGCCGAATGGCATTGTGACATAACAGAAGCACCCAAATGGGGAGATAAAAGTTGTCTTTATTTCATCGGGCCCGTACAATCGGATCTGGTGGTACTCGGAGTAGGCATCCAAAAAGGACAAACGCTCGCACCCAGCAGTTGAGTCGACTATCTGATCGATGCGAGGGAGAGGGAAGTGATCTTTTGGGCAGGCCCGATTGATATGCTTGAAATCGATGCACATGCGGAGTGAGTCATCTTTCTTTGGGACCATGACAACATTGGCTAACCACTCGGAGTGGTAAATCTCTCGGATAAACTCAGCTGCCAAAAGCCGAGCCACCTCTTCGCCGATTGCTTTTCTTTTCTGGATGGCGGACCGTCAAAGATGCTCTTTGACTGGTTTCACTTTCAGGTCGACTCGCAAACAATGCTCAGCCAGTCCCCTGGGAACACCTGGCATGTCAGAAGGCTTCCATGCAAAGATGTCCTAGTTCTCACGGAGGAACTGGATGAGCGCTTCTTCCTATTTGGAGTCAAGTGTGGTCGAAATGTGGGTCGGAGCTGCATTGGGGTCCGTCGGGTGAATGTGAACAGACTTCGTCTCGCCAGACGACTGGAATGCTGAATCCGTGGCTGGCTTCTTGGCTCGCAACAAGTCACTTGGGTCTACATTTTTCTGGTATTCTTGCAATTCTGCCACGGCCATTTGGGCATCGGCGATCTTTGAGCCCTTCTGGAAACACTCTTCCGCCTTTTTCCGATTACCAGAGATAGTGATCACTCCTCTGGGACCAGGCATCTTCAGTTTGAGGTACACGTAACAAGGTCGAGCCATGAATCGTGCATAAGCTGGCCTGCCCAAAATTGCATGATACGCACTCTGAAAATCCACGACTTCAAACGTCAACTTTTCTTTGTGGTAATTTTTGGCATCACAGAAAACCACGTCGAGTGCAATCTGACCGAGGGACGTAGCCTTCTTGCCTGGGATGACCCGATGGAAACTCATGTGGCTTTCACTGAGTCTGGACATCAGAATGCCCATTCCTTTCAATGTTTCTGCGTACAGAATATTCAGGCCACTGCCACCGTCCATCAGGACCTTTGTCAGTCGAGTGCCTTCGACCACCGGGTCGACCAGCAGCGCTTTCCTCCCAGGGGTGGCGATGTGCACTGGGTGATCAGACTGGTCGAACGTAATGGCATTCTGCGCCCATTTCAAGTAATTGGGTGTCGCTGGAGCGACCATGTTCACTTTTCTGTTGATGACTTTCAATCGACTCTTGTTTTAAACATCAGCAAAAATCATCAGAGTGGAATTCATGTGAGGATAACCATCATCATCTTCCCCTTCACTCTCAGCCTTGTCTTCCTCCTTCTCCTTTTCCTTGGGTTGTTTCTCTCGGAACTGCTGGATCAAGAGCCGACACTGTCGAGTGGTATGCTTCGGGTAAATGAAATTACCTTCTTCATCTTTTTTGGTGTGGATATGGCATGGCAGATCCAACACGTCATTTCCATCTTGATCTTTTACTTTCTTGGGGTTCCACGGCCCTTTGGGCTTCCCCTTCAACTTTCCTTGAACCACAGCCAAGGCCTCACCTGGAGCAGCTGGTTCGGCCTTGCGTTTTTGTTTCCGACTAGAGTTTCCTCCTCCGGCTTCATGGGCGACTGCTTTGTGCTTGCCGCTCCGCAGTCGCTCCTCCTCTTCACCATTGGCATACTTGGTGGTGATTTCCATCATCCAAGTCAAAGTCATGTTTCCTGTCCGACCGAATTTCAAATTCAACTCTCGGTACCTGACGCCTTCCTTGAAAGCACAAATTGCCTGATGATGAGACACATCTTCCACCGTGTGGTGCAGGGTGATCCACCTCTGGATATAATATCTCAAAGTTTCATTCGGTTTTTGGATGCAACACTGTAATTCTGTCAAACCTGCTGGCCGCTTGCAAGTACCCTCAAACGTTTTGACGAACACTCGGGCGAGATCTTCCCAAGTATAGATGCTGCCAGGCGCCAACTGATTCAGCCATGCCCTAGCCGAGCCCTCCAACATCAGAGGAAGGTGTTTCATGGCCACGTCATCATTGCAGCCACCAATTTGGACAACCACTCGGTAGTCTTCGAGCCAGGTGTCAGGCTTGGACTCTCCGGTGAACTTACTGACTCCATTCGCCAACCTGAAGTTGGGCGGAATCGCTGCAGCTCTAATAGCTCTGCTGAAGCACTCTGGGCCAGAGACATGCACCCTGTTGCTGGTTTGTGGGCCTCTATCATGGCCATCTCGGTGAGCTCTGTTTGTGTCGACCAAGCCTTGTACGAGAATAGATCTCGCATCAAAGCCTGGCTCCCGGGGGTCGACTGAAATACCTCTTCCGGCGTTGTTAGGGCGCCTGTCTTCATGTGGCCGCAACACGTACGACCCACTCCTTGGAGGAGGCGTGGGCACTCGACGACGACCATTGCGATCGGCTCGACGATCATACTGCTCCTGGTTTCTGTACTGATCACGCCGCTCTCCACGTCCCTCACGCCTCGGGGGCGATCTCGGGCTAAGGGCTGACTGGACCGTATCTGCGACCACAGATCTGCTATGGATCCTATCCCGCGACTAAGACACGGCCGTATTCTGCTCTCCTGCTGCCCGGAGCAAGGCCCTGATCTGCGCCAGATCTCAGCAAGCTTCTGACTAGGAAGGTTGAATCGACTCTGTTATCCGGGCCGCAGCTGCTAGGTTTTAGATTGGTGTTCGGTATACCTGAGCCGGAGGTGGAAAAATTGGCGTCGGCTGGACTCGGGAGCATGTTGACGAGCGCGATCATCGAGTGCGCGCTGTAGGTTCTCCAGCCGAGTGCGCTCAGCCAGATTGGCCAAGCGAGCCTGTTCCAAGGCCTGGGCCTCGGGCGTTTCTCCAACTATAGGAGTATGCAGGGCATCCATGTTTCGGCGACGAAGTTCTTCTCTCTGCTGCGAGGAGAGAGGCTCGGGGAGGTACTCGTCGTGAACGCGCGACAGATCGCCGTTCCCGTCACCTCCGTCTTCACGATCGAAGCCAGGAGGACCACGTGGTCCATTGACCATCAGGACTTCCGCTCCCGAGTCATTGCTGCCGCACTCGGATGCAGTCTCTACGGAGCCAGTTGACAGATCGAACAGGTCGTAGAGAGACTCGTCGGGCTCGAGCGCCGCGACTTGAGGGGTGGCCGACTGGCGGGCCACCGCATGCTTCACCCACCGTTGAACCCTCGACCGGCCGGTGCGCTTGTTCCAGCGGGTCACGAGGAGGGGGAAAGCCGTAGGCGTCGACTGGTACTGGGTCAACGGTTGCGGCAGGAGGACGCACGCGTGAAAGTGCGTCGCCCCGTGGGCAGGGAGCGCATCGACGTCGAGTGGTTCCTCCTAAAGCCAAGAGGAGTCGTCAGTGACAAACATGAGCGTGCCGAGACAGAACTCGCGACCCTCAGCCAAACCTCTGCCTGGAACCATGATGATGGGGATCGGAAAAATTGCAACTTCTCCAATAAGTCGCTAAGACACCTGCCCCACGGTGGGCGCCAATTTTCGTGGATCTAATACTGACAGTAGAATGGGGGTAGGTATGAGGAGGCAAGATCCTAGCTATGGAGTAGTTGTACACATGAGTTTTACGAGTTCAGACCCTTCTCGGAGGAAGTAACAGCCCTACGTCTCGGTGCCCTGAGGCGGTTGACTGGATTATACGTGTGTGTGTGTGTTTACAAAAGTGTGAACCCTTGTCCCAGAGGAGGAGGGTGGCTTATATAGAGTGCGCCAAGACCCCAGCTCCCCTCCGTTACACAGGGTTCAATGTTCATAAAGGTGGGGCGTTACTGGTAACGTCTGCAATAAAGTGTTATAAATGCCCATAATGCTATGGTTTAAGTCGCGACCGTTGGAGAGTGGAGAGCTTCTCTTCTTCTGGTGGTCGAGTGTCTTCAAGGTGGTCGAGTGTCTTCAAGGAAGTCGAGTGAGCACATCTTCATGGTCGAGTGGATGATATTTTCTCTTCGACTGCTTCTGATTTTTGTAAAGATGTCCTCGGGGAGGGTATGCTGGACAGGTCCATGACCCTACCCTAGGTACATAGCTTCATCAATAGGCACCTTTGGAATTACTCCCAACAGCCTAAAATTACTTTCGAAAGTATTTGGGCATTTAAAAGTATTTATAGTATTTTAAATGCCCAAATGCAAATAGTTATGTTTTAACTCAAAAATCCAAAATGGCTCCAAAATATATGAACCCACTTTTGGCAGAGGTTTTAGCTAGAACCAAAAATGATGAACATTTTTTAAGGGAATATTGGGTTCATTGAAAATATTTAAAGTTGGGCCTATTTGCATTGCTTTGGTGCTAGGGGTTTGATCATCCCCATTCAGTTTCATAAAAAATAAACATGATGCCATGATGATCATGCAAGAGTAAGCAAAGCTAAGCTAGGGCTGTGACAGTTTGCGTTATGTTGTGATGCCATGTTGTACAACACATACTTGCATGTTATGCGTACGTGTGACGTGTATTGCTATGTGTGGGATCCGACAATCTAGTTGTTTATCCTTGGCATCCTCTCTTATGGGGAAATGTAGTCTAGTGCTTCCTTGAGCCATAGTAGTCCGCTACAGCCCGGTTCACCGGAGTCCTGCTAGCCCTGCACAACTGCTCAGGACACTTGACTGGCCGGCATGTGTTTCACTTTGTTCCTGTGTCTGTCCCTTCGGGGAAATGTCAAGCGGTGACATCCGGAGTCCTGCCTAGCCTGCTACAGCCCGGGTTCCCGGAGTCCTGTTAGCCCAGTGCTACAGCCCGGATTCACACGCTGCTGACCGACATGCTCGATGTGAATCATGTATGCCTGTCCCCATAGGTTAGTGCCGCTTTGGGTTCACGACTAGCCATGTCGGCCCGGGTTCTCTGTCATATGGATGCTAGCGACACAATCATATACATGAGCCAAAAGGCGCAAACGGTCCCGGGCCAGGGTAAGGCGACACCCGCGGGGATACCGTGCGTGAGGCCGCAAAGTGATATGAGGTGTTACCGGCTAGATCGATGTGACTTGGAATCAGGGTCCCAAGAGCTTTGGTATTAGAGCCAGACTGCCTGTAGGATTACCAAGCCAACCTGGTCGAAGTTGAGTCTAGAAATTCTTTAGCTATATAGGGGAATTGATTGTGGAAGGGAACGTAAGGCTCTTTTACTACTTATATCTCATGGCCTTCTGATCTGAGTCATCTTATCTTTCCTACGGGGTTAAGGAACTAGGCTTTCTCTTCCGTCTATCAGGATCACGTGTTACTACTCCGTAGTCTCTTAGGATTGGTTGATCAGAGTCATATCCCAGTTCGAGTACATCCGGTGTAGTCTGTTTAGCAATACCCCAGAACCTTGAGTGATGATGTTGAGTATGGTGCTACCCCGTCTTTTGCAGAATGTCTCATTTCGAGCATTTTACTGCCATTATGCTGCGGTAATTGTCCTAGGAGTTCAAGAGATAGTATTTTTCCTCGTACTATATTCTACATCCTTATGATGATGCTGAATCCATCCTTGTTTTCCTTGGTTTCGTTCTTTAGGATGTTGCCGGTTAACCGAAGTTCTGTTGCTCGTAGCCGGAACCACGGAGATGGTAGGGATGAGGATCCTCCCGACCAGTCTTCAATGGCAGAGTTCATGTTAGAGATGGAGAGGAACAAGCGTGAGTCTAACCGCTTGTTAGCACGTATTGAGGAGAACACCTCTCATCAGAACAAAGAGTCAGCGTCCATCTATGATTTCATTGGTCTGAAGCCACCTACCTTCCATCATTCCATTGAACCACTCGATGCAGATGACTGGCTCCGTAGTATCACACACAAGCTGCGTTCTGCGAACGTAGCTGAAAGTGACAAGGTCACATACGCTGCTTATCATCTGGAAGGTCCTGCTAGTATTTGGTGGCAGAACTATGAGGCTATGCTTCCAGTTGGCCAGATAACCACCTGGAGAGATTTCACTGAGGCTTTTCACGAGCATCACATTCCTCAGGCTCTCATTGACCGCAAGAGAGAAGAGTTCTGTAGTTTCACCCAGAGTTAGATGGTTGTTGATGCTTATAGTAGAGAGTTTGAGAACCTTGCCCGTTATGCTACAGAAGAGGTGTCCACGGACGCCAAGAAGCAGGCTAGGTTCCGGAAGGGTCTCAACCCCGAGTTGTGTCGTGATATCCACTTGCATCATTGCAATACATTCCAGGCTCTTGTGAACAAGGCCACTAATGCAGAGACAGCTCAACTCACTTACGAGGAGTCTCGTAAGCACACCCGTGGTTTGGGTTCTTCTTCCGGTTCTACTTCGCAGAAGCGCTGGATTTGGGTTCCGAACTCCGCTCTTCTACCCGTTTATACACCAGGGCCATCTTGTGTGGCACCTCACCCAGTTCAGTTACATGGCCCATCCAGGCCTACTGGTAGACCGCTTGTCAATGCGGGTCCACGTCCTACTTCAAGGACTTGATTCACATGCGGAGAGCTAGGACACTATGCACGTGACTGCTCTCAAACCAACTATGCTCCACCTCAGCCAGAGAAGTCTGTTCTTCATGGTAAGCCATCATGCAAGATGATCAGTGTCAAGTCAGCTCCCACTGAACATGGATGTGTGCATCACGTCTCAGCTAAAGACGCTCATGATGATCCGGATGTCGTTCTTGGTACACTCCTTGTCAACTGTCATCCAGTTTCGCTTCTGTTCGATACCGGAGCATCTCACTCCTTCATCTCTGAAGGCTATGCTCGTTTGCATGACATGTCATTTTGTGACATGCCAACTCCACTTGAAATCCAAACTCCACGGTCTAGATGGCAAACCACCAGAATAAGCCATGGTAATGAAATCCTTGTTGACAGACTTGTATTCCTTGCATCACTTATAGCCCTGAAGTCTACAGATATTAACATCATCTTGGGTATGAACTGGATGAAAGCTCATTATGCCAAGATTGATTGTTACACAAGGTCTGTTCAGCTTACACACCCATCTGGCAGGATAGTCACTGTCTCCACTAGAGTTGCAAAGCGCCAACTCTATTATCTTAATGGCAACCCTCTTCCAGACCTTGAAGATATCCCAGTAGTCCGTGACTTTCCGGATGTCTTTCCAGATGAACTGCCAGGTATTCCACCTGATTGAGATGTAGAGTTCGTCATAGATCTTATCCCAGGAACCGCTCCAATCTCTAGGAGACCTTACAAGATGGCACCCTTAGAACTAGCTGAGCTTAAGAAACAACTCAATGAATCCTTGCAAAAGGGTTTCATCCGTCCTAGTTCTTCTCCCTGGGCTTTCCCCGTCCTCTTCGTCAAGAAGAAGGATGGCACGGATCGGATGGTTGTAGATTATTGTCCCGTTAATTTGGTCACGATAAAGAACAAGTATCCGCTCCCCAGGATCAACGACCTGTATGATCAACTCGCTGGATCCTCAGTCTTTTCCAAGATGGATTTGAGGTTAGGCTATCACCAAATCAAGATCAGAAACGGGGACATTCCTAAAACGGCTTTTGTCACTCGTTATGGTCAGTACGAGTACACCGTCATGTCCTTTGGTCTAACCAACGCTCTAGCTACATTCTCCCGCTTGATGAACTCGATCTTCATGGAGTACTTAGATAAGTTCGTCGTGGTTTACCTCGATGATATTCTTATTTACTCGAAGAACGAGGAAGAGCACGGCGAACATCTTAGACTTGTGTTAGAAAAACTCAGAGAACACCGCCTTTATGCCAAGTTCTCCAAGTGCGAATTTTGGTTGCCAGAAGTGACCTATCTCGGCCACATAATCTCTGGTAAGGGCATTGCTGTCAATCCCGAGAGAGTTCAAGCCATTCTTGATTGGACTTCGCCTAAAACGGTTAAGCAAGTTAGGAGTTTCCTTGGCCTAGCCAGTTATTGTCGCCGCTTCGTTGAGAACTTCTCCAAAGTGGCCAAACCTCTCACAGAACTTCTCAAGAAAGATAAAAAGTTTGAGTGGTCTCCACAGTGTGAGCACAGTTTTCAGGAACTGAAAAGACGCCTGACTTCTGCTCCCATACTTGTGCAACCGGATTTCACTAAAGACTTTGTTATGTACTGCGACGCCTCACGACGGGCACTAGGTTGCATTCTTATGCAAGATCACCATGTGATTGCCTATGCATCTCGATAGTTGCATCCACATGAGGAGAATTATCCTACACATGATCTAGAGCTTGCAACCGTAGTCTATGCACTTAAGACCTGGCGACATTACCTTCTTGGTAAACGTTGCGAGATTTACACCGACCACCAGAGTCTCAAGTATATCTTCACCCAACCATATTTGAACCTTAGGCAAAGACGTTGGTTGGAGTTGATCTCAGATTACGACTTAGGGATTACCTACACCCCAGGCAAGGGAAATGTCATGGCTGATGCACTAAGTCATAAGTCCTATTGCAACAATCTCATGTTGCAATAGGGCCAACCACTTCTCCATGAGGAATTCTGTAAGCTAAACCTTCACATCGCTCCTCACGGATTCCTTTCTACCTTGGCGGCGAAACCTACTTTTGTGGATCAGATCATCTCTGCTCAGAAGCAGGATACGAGAATTTCCCGGATCAAGAGAAACATTAACAAGGGAGTTGGTGGTAGTTTCTCTATAGATGATCGTGGTGTTGTTTTCTTTGAGAGTCGCTTGGTGGTTCCCAAGAATCAACATCTTCGACAATTAATCCTTAAGGAGGCACATGAATCTCCTCTCACGATTCATCCCGGTAGTACTAAGATGTATCAGGACCTACGCCAGAGGTTCTGGTGGACTAGGATGAAGAGAGAAATTGCTCAGTTTATTGCTAACTACGACGTTTGTCGTCGTGTTAAGGCAGAAGATCAAAGGCCTGCTGGCACCCTTCAACCTTTAGCTATTCCTGAGTGGAAATGGGATAAAGTTGGTATGGACTTCATCACCGGCTTTCCCAGGACCAAGAGAGGGAATAATGCTATCTTCCTAGTCATTGATCGTCTTTCCAAAGTGGCTAACTTCCTACCCGTTCGAGAGAGTATAACTGCTAGTCAGCTCGCTGACTTATATATTTCTCAAATAGTGTCACTTCATGGTGTTCTACTAGAGATCAATTCAGACCATGGTAGTCTTTTCACTTCTAATTTCTGGGAGAGTTTCCAAACTCCCATGGGCACCCATCTTTCCTTCAGTACCGCTTTCCACCCTCAATCAAGTGGTCAGGTGGAAAGGGTCAACCAAATTCTCGAAGACATGCTTAGAGCTTGTGTTATCTCATTCGGTATGGATTGGGAGAATTGTCTTCCCTTCGCCGAGTTTTCTTATAACAATAGCTGCCAATCCAGCCTCAAGAAAGCTCCTTTTGAGGTTCTGTATGGACGAAGATGTCGAACACCTTTGAACTGGTCAGAAACCGGTGAAAAAAAATTCTTTGGACCGGATATGATATAGGAGGCAAAAGAGCAAGTTCGCATCATTCGTGAGAATTTGAAAACAGCCCAATCTCGTCAAAAGAGCCAGTATGACCGTAGTCATAAGGAAGTGGCTTATGAAGTTGGCGACAAAGCTTACCTTCGGGTTACTCCTTTGAAGGGTACCCATCGATTCGGTATCAAGGGCAAGTTGGCACCTCGTTACATTGGTCCCTTTCTCATTCTCTCTAAACGAGGAGAGGTTGCCTACCAGTTGGAACTACCCCCACATCTTTCTCGAGTACATGATGTCTTCCACGTCTCTCAACTCAGGCGTTGCTTCTTGGATCCCATCCACGGAGTGGACCACGAAACTCTTGATCTCCAAGATAACCTCACTTATCGAGAGTACCCCGTCCGCATTTTGGATCAAGCAGAGCGAGTCACTCGATGTCATAACATCAAGTTTCTCAAGGTTCAGTGGTCTCATCATTCCGAGAGAGAAGCTACTTGGGAGCGAGAAGATCGTCTTCGACTTGAGTACCCCGCTTTCTTTCCGCCAACTCCTGAATGTTGGGACGAGATTTTTTTGAGTGGGGGCGAGTTGTCACATCCCTAGTTCTGGTATGACCTAGACCAGCTAGTCTTTTGTGCATCATGTTTAAATTCCATTTAAATTTGAAATGGGGACATGTGAAAGCCTCAGAAATCATTTCTAAAAAAGACCAAGATAAAAATTGCTTCAAATATGTCCAAGAAAATGTTCATGTTACTCTTTGAAAATGTTGGCCAGAGCTAAAATTCAAACCAATATTTTCAGGAGCTCATAAATATTTATTTTGGGCATTTGGAATTAATTCAATAATTATTTGCATTGGATTTATATTTGATATAATTCTGATCCAATATTTCTAGAAGTTATTGTGGGGCTATATATTCATGTCACTAGTCCATACAACAATTTACAGAAGCTCAGAAAATGATTTGGGTTAAAAATCAAATCAAAACATAGTTAAAGAAAATAGGAAACAGAAAATAAAAGAGAGAGAGGGAATCGAACCTGGCCTCACCTGGCGGCCCACCTGCTCTGGCCCAGCAAGCCGGCCCAGCCGACTGGCCACGCCAGTCATCCCCTACCTCGCGCCAGTAGGTAGGGGCGCGTGGCCTCCGCACGCCAGCGCGCGCGTCCACCTCCTGCTTGTCGCCGCTGCTGCTGGAGGGCGCCAAGAGCGCCACACAATCTCCCAGACCGCCTCGCACTCTCCCCCGTGCTTATTCCCGCCTCTGCCGCTCTCTCTCCCGAAAACCGAACATCGCCGTCGCCACCGTTTGCTGCCCACGTGCTCCCCGCCATCCCCTCGACCGCCCGTTGCGCTTGCGAGCTCCGCCTTATCGCCCGCTACCTCCCCGTCAAGCTATGAGGCGCCGAACACCCTGTGGAGCCGTCACCACCGCCTTCTTCATCGCCGGCCGCCCAAGATCGCCATCGCCATTCCGCCCATGTCGGACCACCTTCGAGCTCGCCGTTGGCTCCACTGCAACCATTGTGAGCTTTCGCATCGACCCCCGCTCTCCTCTGGCCCTTTTGCTTCCGCTAACACCATTGCCGTCGCGGCCAGGAGCTTGGCTCCGCCGGCCATGCCGCCGCCGTGGCCACCGTCACCTAGAGCCGCAACCGACCGCGCCATAGCGCTTAGTGCATCACCAGGTGCCCGTAGAACCCCTCCATGGCGCCTGCCGTGCAGTATAACGCCAACCCCGAGCACACCCGCACGCCGGCCGCCGCCACGAGCTCTTTTCCGGCGAACTCCGGCCACCGCAGCTACTCCCACTTGCCCCATTGGATGCGCACGTTCGCCAGCTCCACGTAGATGCCCTCCGCCTTGCTTTTGGTCGCCGGAGGAGCGATCCCGAGCCTCCACCGCATCTGGTCGTTGCCGGTGGCTAAACGCCATTGGATTAGCCCCGGTTTGACCAGGGATTTGACCCCCTGGTTCACTGACACGCGGGCCCCGACGCCCTAATCTGTTAATTAGATTAGAAATACCCCCCCCCCTGTTTAACCCGTGTCACTCATGTGTGGACCCCACACGTCAGGTTTGACCAGTCAGCGCTGTTGAGTTGCTGATGCAAGCATGACACAGTGCTGACGCAATTATTTCTTTTTCTGGTTTTAATTAAATTGGGAAATTCCAGAAAATGATATAAACTTCAAAATTCATAGAAATTCAACCGTATCTCAGATTGTAATAATTTATATATGAAAAATGATCAGAAAAATTCAATCTATCCATCTATACCATTTTCATGCATGACAAACCAACCTATACTTGCTGTATATATGAGAACATATAAATGGCATATTTAAGAGCTTAATTTGGAGTTGCATTTGAACCCTTGGTTCAAATGGACTTCAACCAAATAAATGCTAGATGCATTAACTCAAACAACATCACATACTCATGCCATGTTCATGCATGATAATGTTGCATATGCTTGTGTTTGATTTTCGACACCGTTCCTTCTCGATAGGTCCTGCTCCAGAGAGTGTTTGAGAGTACCTGTCTGAGGAGCAGTGCCCCCTGTTGATCTACCAGGCAAGCAAACCCCCTTGTTCATTCCGATACAATCCTACTCTCTCGCTCCTGCTCTCATTTATTGCATTAGGACTACAATGATTCAACTGCTACTTTGTGCTGCGGTAGTTGAACCCATTCCTCTACATGACCTATCATTGCCATAATAACTAGTTGAAACCCACTAGCATGTGTAGGAATTGATTGAAGCCATTGTTATGTTCCTACCATGCTTTGCCTGCTATTGCTTAGAGTATGTCAGGTTTGATTCATCGGGAATGAATTGGAGTGTTACGATATGATCCGGTGATGAGAGTTAAGCGTGTGAACACGATTTGGTAAAGGTAGCGGTGAGAGGCCATGTAGGAGTACATGGTGGGTTGTCTCATTGGGATCGTCCTTAAGAACTCAGTTCTGTGTAAGTTGTCTAATGACTAGCTACTACCACACATTGGGCTCCGGGCGCTCCAAGCTCTCTCGACTTATTAACCCCCTTGATCTCTGTCCAGGAGTTGCAAATAGTTTCTGGTGTTTATAGGTAGTGCTATTTTTCTACCGAGTGGCACCCAACAGGGTGGACTTGGGACAGACTAGGCACACGTGGCCCGGTGTACTAAGTGGCACCCGGATGGTGGGCTCGGGAACCCTGTACACATCGTTTGGGGCCGTGAGCAAAAACCCGGCCGGATCTCTTTGCGGATGGAACCCAAATAGGCGATAAACCTAGACTAGAGTCTTGTGTGGTTAGTCAGGTCGTGGCCCACACCCTCCCTAGGCTTCCGCTTGAAGGTTGCCGAGATACATGGCGTGTATATGGTGATAAGTGGTGAGAGCGTGTGTGAAGAAGTACACCCCTGTAGGGTTATCATGATCTATTCGAATAGCCGTGTCCTCGGTTATAGACTTCTTGGATGCTTACGTGGTACATAGACAACTTAAAGTGGATACTCTAAAATGCTCAAGAAAAGTGTGAGTGCTATGGATGGCCTTCTCGTAAGGAGACGAGGATGAATCCATAGTAGTGTATTGATGTGGTGATTAGTGGACTCGTGTGCGCTGCCTAACCTCAAAGAAGTTTCTCGTTGTCGTAGAATAGGATAGCCACTGCGTCAAAGCTGGCTTGCTGCAACTAAACCCCACATTACCTTCTTGATACAAATGCATGTATGATAGGATCTGATGTAAGTCTTGCTGAGTACCTTTGTACTCACATTTGCTTTATTTATGTTTTGCAGGTGAGACATCTGTCTCACTAGTAGTACCGCTTGGACTTCGACGAGTAGCTTGTTACCTTAGCTATGATCTTGTACCCTTGGGAGGGACTTCTAGATAGTCAGGCTTCTCAGCCTTTTTCCTTTTGTAGTTGTCTGTACTCAGACAAGTAATGCTTCTGTTGCTTGTATGCTGTGAATGATGGGTCATGTGACACCTGCTTGTATTTAATGCTATGTGGCTCTTCTGGGCCTTTATTTATATGAGTTTGTGTTATGTTCTGATGCCATGTTGTACAGCACATACTTGCATGTTATGCGTATGTGTGATGTGTATTGCTATGTGTGGGATCCGACAATCTAGTTGTTTATCCTTGGCAGCCTCTCTTATGGGGAAATGTAGTCTAGTGCTTCCTTGAGCCATAGTAGTCCACTACAGCCCGGTTCACCGTAGTCCTGCTAGCCCAGCACAACTGCTCAGGACACTTGACTGGGCGGCATGTGTTTCACTTCATTCCTATGTCTATCCCTTTGGGGAAATGTCACGCGTGACATCCGGAGTACTGCCTAGCCTGCTACAGCCCGGGTTCCCGGAGTCCTGTTAGCGCAGTGCTACAGCCCGGATTTACACGCTGCTGACCGACATGCTCGATGTGAATCATGTATGCCTGTCCCGATAGGTTAGTGCCGCTTTGGGTTCACGACTAGCCATGTCGGCCCGGGTTCTCTGTCATATGGATGCTAGCGACACAATCATATACGTGAGCCAAAAGGCGCAAACGGTCCCGGACTAGGGTAAGGCGACACCCGCGGGGATACCGTGCGTGAGGCCGCAAAGTGATATGAGGTGTTACCGGCTAGATCAATGTGACTTGGAATCGGGGTCCCGACAGCGATAGAATTTCCAGAGTGCGAAGTGTGCTACTACGAGTCTCTAGGGTTTTCAGATCGTCGGCAAGGCAAGTAACACTTTGATCATATCCCTTTAGGACCCAAATTTTATGCATTAGATTCAATCCTCAAACAATGCATGAGTAGGATCTGCTTAACATGTGGGTTTTGGTTAGTAAATGATGAGGTAGAACCTATTGCCCTTCTGTTTGTCAAACCCTAGGAGTTACTTCTATGTTATGCTTATACCGCTATGCTATGCTTGTAGAGGTGGTATTGTTCAGTGTATCCATGACAGATGTGAGAGTTGTTAAATAATGGTTAACTTAAGGTGGTTACTTTAATAAACATCTGGGAGGATTGGTTGAGTCACCCTGGAGCACCCAGTGGTTGTCTAGGCACCTGGAGCAATCCAGAGCTGTTCTGGGATATCCCGGAGTACCCGTGTGATCATCCTATGGTTTGCCACCCAGGCTCAAAGGGATCATAAGATTATTCATTCTGGAAACTTCCGTGTGTAGCCATAAGCCATTACGGGCTCTGGCATAGTTGATTAAGTTGTGGGAATCCTTTCCATGATGGGCTAGTAGATGTAGGGGATTGTAGGTGTACCGGCCTATCTATCGGTTAAGGGGACCTCTTCAGAAAGACTGTGTCTCGGTCATCCATCTCTCAAACATCATGCAGTGCGAGAAATTCAACGGAGGAGATCGAGTCTTGTGGGGAAAAGTGTGCAAACCTTTGCAGAGTGTACAAACTAATCATGGTTAGCCGTGTCCCTGGTTATGGACATCTTGAGTATGTGGTACTTGAATTATTTATTTGATCTCATCACTCTTCATTAATTTTGTTGGGCTATTAAATTACTTTTAACTGGGATTGAGTTGGAGGAACCTTCTCAATGTTTATCAACTACCATGATAGTTAAACAAAATATATTCCTTTGTTGTAGGAAAAAATTGGCTTTTCGCAAAAACATGATAACCGTAGAGCCTCCACCAGCCATATATGCATATAGTTATAGCTGTTACATGTTCATTGCTCTATAGTGTTATTTTGCCAGCATATTCCATGTGCTGACCTGTTTTCGAGCTGCAACGTATTGAGTGTGTGATTGCACTCTATTATAAATCCTTCAAGTACTGTGTGTGTCACCATTACCGATCCAGGGATGACACTTATGCACAGAGATTTGACCGTTTGAGGTTGGATCGCTACAAGATGGTATCAGAGCACATGCTGATTGTAGTACATGACCACTAAGATAAGCCATAGGTCAGTCTTCTCTACTCATTTCTGACTCCTCTCCATTTTCCACTCTATAGATAGCGGACCCAAGGAACAAGTTTGCTCAACCGGATGAAGACACACCTTTTGGACGACACTTGAAGGAAGTCACTAGGTACCTGAACATTGGAATACCAAGCTTCACCGGGACCTACACCGCCACATTACCAGAAGAGGAGCGTTGGATGATTCGACTTCATGTTCTAGGAAGGACGTTCACGCCAATTACTGAGCCCACAGAGTTTTCCTTTGATGCACCAACCTGGAGTCTAGGAAAGAGCATGGCAGCCCACATCGCCATGGGACGCATCGGCGAAGTTTATCACAAGGATCTTAAGGACACCATCTACCAGATATGTGGCACCGAGATGAGCAATGGGAGAAGATCAGCACCAAGAGGGACAGGTCCATTGCAGCCTTCATCCAGGAGTTAAACCAGCACATTCGTCGTCGGGAGAACCAGATGTGCGCAAGCATGATAGATCTGAAGAAGGTGATGACCAGGAACATGGAGCTTGAAGAGGAACTCAAGTCTACACGCGACAGATACGAGGAGGAAATCGCAATACTAGTAGAAAAGAATGACAACCTAACGAGGAAGCTAGAAGTATTCATGGGAGACCCTGTGCCAGGAGGAGATGACCACCATCCCAAGGACTACATCATCATCGACGACACCGACTCCGACCCCGATAGTAGTGATGATGATTACGAAGACGAAGCTGGAGCAGATATCATGGAGTCTTCCACCGATCAAAATTTCTAGTCCACCATCATATTATCAGTAGTAATTTCCCCCCATGTATATAGAATAGCCCAAGTATCTTTTGTAACGGTAGCAAGATCCATTGTATGCCCTTGTTGAATTGAGTGGTGTGATATGATTGTGTTTGTCTCATGTGCATATGGGTAGTGCTTTCTCCTTAGACCTCATTCTATTCTAATCTCTCCCCTCTAAACCTATCAGATGCCTCCGAGACGTGACCCTAGATTTGTCTTTCCACCCGGGCTCACTCAGTTGATCCAGCAGCAGAATGCCTTGATGCAGCTACTAGTACAGAACCAAGGCAACAACAACAACAAACCACCGCCACCACCTCCAGTTGACAACCTAGCCCGTTTTCTGAGGTTGAATCCGCCAGTTTTTTCCAGTAGCACCAAGCCAATTGTAGCTGATGACTGGCTACGCATGATTGGAAGGGAGTTGACCACCGCAGGTTGCACGGATACTGAGAAGGTGCGCTTTGCCGCACCCAACTGGATGGACCCGCAGCCTCATGGTGGGAGAATTACACAGCCACTTTTCCCATAGCCAATGTTACTTGGGATCAATTTCAGCAAGCATTCCGCACTGCACATGTCTCTACAGGAGCAATGAATATGAAGAAGCGTGAGTTTCGCAACTTACACCAGGGAAATTGTACTGTGGGGCAGTACATGGATGAGTTTAGCAAGTTAGCCTGCTATGCCCCAAATGATGTGGCCACAGATGCCGTGAAACAGGAGAAGTTTATGGAAGGGCTGAATGATGAGATGAGTATGCAATTGATGGTGGCAACATTCAGAAACTACCAGGAGTTGGTAGATCGAGCTCTTATGATTGAAAGCAAGCAGCAGCAGATAGAGAGCCGCAAAAGGAAGTATGGACAAGGGAAGTATAATTCTGGAGGATCGTAGAAACCTCGCTTTACCCAAACTCGGGAGGATATACCCATAACCATGGAGGCCATACCCACAAGGGAGGGAGTTCGCACAACCACTGTGGCCCTAAGAATGGGAATGGGAATGGAGGAAGCGACGGGCAGAACCGCGTAAACCCAGCAACACCTGCCCAGAAGGATTTAAGTCACATTACTTGTTTCAAGTGCGGGAAGACTGGACACTACGCCACCGAATGCCCCGAAGCAAAGAATGGAAACGTCAATGGAAGCTCTAGGAAGAAGCCCAACCCTTTCAACATGGGACAGGTGAACCACATTAACGTGGAGGAGGTTGAAGAGCAGCCAGATGCAGTTTTGCAAGTTTTTGATTGAGTCATTTACTACAATTGTTCTTTTTGATACAGGTGCATCACATTCATACATTTCGAGGGGGTTTGTGGATAAGTATAAGCTGCCACCAAAGTTCTTAAGACACCTATGTTAGTAAGCTCGCCAAGAGCTGAGTATATGGCAAGCTGTCGGTGTCAAAACCGGCGGATCTCGGGTAGGGGGTCCCGAACTGTGCATCTGAGGTTGATGGTAACAGGAGACATGGAACACAATGTTTACCCAGGTTCAGGCCCTCTCGATGGACGTAAAACCTTACGTCCTGCTAGATTAAAATTGATGAGTATGGGGGTTACAAGAGTTGATCTACCACGAGATCGTAATGGCTAAAACCCTAGAAGTCTAGCCTATCTGATTATTATTATTATTTTCCCTATGAACTAAACCCTCCAGTTTATATAGACACCGGAGGGAACTAGGGTTGTACAAAGTTGGTTACATAGAAAGGAAATAGTACATCCGACCGCCTAGCTTGCCATCCACGCCAAGGAGAGTCCCATCCGGACACGGGTGAAAGTCTTCGGTCTTGTATCTTTGTAGCCCATCAGTCCGGCCCATGTCCAATAGGCCGGACGCCCGAGGACCCCTTAGTCCACGACTCCCTCAATAGCCCATGAACCAGGCTTCAATGACGAGGTGGCCGGTGCGCAGATTATATTCGGCATTGCAAGGCGGGTTCCTCTTGCGAATACTCCAAAACATCCTTCGAACACAGAGAACGTGTCCGGATCTGCAAAATAAGTACCACACACCACTTCAGATAATATAATATTTCACGAGTCCAATCCGTGAACAACTTTTTGCAATGTGACACTACATCACCCCCGGTCATCATTTCGAACCGGCTTTCAGCCTGCCGCTTCATATTTTGAGACACGGTCTCATTGGCACGTCTTGTCAAAGCAGAGACCGTGTCCCCTTATTGCGGGATTCTCATCAATACGTGTGTGGCTAATCCATCCATGCCATTCGCATGGCCCTTGGGAACATGCGAGTTTCTAGGCGAGTGAGAAGGCGCTTGATATTCACTGCCTTTATAAGGAGATAAAGATTCCCTTCTTTAACCCACGCCTTCTCCTTCTCTTTGCCCTCCCATTCTCAAGCTCCAGTGCCCGAGTTCTCATCTTTTCCGCCTCAAGGAAGCACTCGACCATGTCCGGAGCGCAGGGCATGTAGATGGCCTCCACCGTCAAGGAGAAGGATATCGCCCAACTTTGGGAGGCCGGATATTTGGCCAGGGAAATCACCCATCAGGTTCCTGCTAAGGGACAGATCGCCCCCACTCCTGAGCCTGATGAGAGGGTCGAGTTAATCCCTCACTTCATTCGCGGCCTGGGATTTCCTCTCCACCCATTCGCCCGCGGACTCATGTTCTACTATGGGCTAGATGTCCATGATCTGGCCCCCAATTCCTTCCTCACCATATCGGCATTTATCGTCGTGTGTGAGGCCTTCCTCTGCACCCCCCCAATTCGGACTGTGGCTGAAGACCTTCAATGTGAAGCCGAAGGTGGTGGACGACGAACACGCATAATGCGGAGGTGCCATGGTGAGCAAAATGTCCAATATCCCGTGGCCCAAAGGCACCTTCGTGGAGACCGTCAAGGAGTGACAGAAGCAGTGGTTCTACATCACTAAGCCCCGCGACACTGCCTGTGCCACGGCTCACGAATTCAAATCCGGGGCCCCAATGCGGCTTAACTCCTGGCAGGAGAAGGGCCTGGATTGGTCTTTGTCAGACGAGCTGACAGCGCTCCAGACGCGCATCAAGAGCATGATGGACAAGAACATCAAGCTCGTCGACGTGATTCAGGAGATGCTAATTCGCCGGATCCTTCCATGCTAGAACCGGGCTTGCCATCTATGGGAGTTCAATCCGGCCAAGCACAAGACCCTGTGACAATTTGTAACGCCCCCGATGCGACTATATCTCCTACATGTCGAAGCACGACTTAGAGGCATAACCGCATTGAAAGCAATGTCGCAAGTAAGGTAATCTTCACAACAACCCATGTAAATATGTAAAAGGGGAAAGGATACATAGTTGGCTTACACTCGCCACATCACACAAATACATGAATAACATTACAATCATCCAATACACTCATGGTCCGACTACGGTACCAAGATAAAGATCAACCCCCAAATGCGACAAAGTCCCCGATCACCCCAACTGGGCACCACTACTGATCATCTGGGAAAGACACATAGTAACGACGAGAGTCTTCATCGAACTCCCACTTAAGCTCAAGCGCATCGTCTGGAGCGGTATCATCGGTCCCTGCATCTGGTTTTGGAAGTAATCTGTGAGTCACGGGGACTCAGCAATCTCGCACCCTCGCGATCAAGACTATTTAAGCTTATAGGTAAAGGCAAGGTAATATGTGGAGCTGCAGCAAGCGACTAGCATATATGGTGGCTAACCTATTCACAAAAGAGAGCGAGAAGAGAAGGCAAAAGCACGGACGAACAACTATGATCAAGAAGTGATCCTAGGACAACCTAAGCCAAGCATTACTCCAACACCCTGTTCACTTCCCGGACTCCGCCGAGAAGAGACCATCATGGTTACACACGCGGTTGATTCATTTTAATTAAGTTAAGTTTCATGTTATCTACAACCGGACATTAACAAATTCCCATCTGCCCATAACCGCGGGCACGACTTTCAAAAGTTCAAATCCCTGTAGGGGAGTCCCAACTTAACCCATCACAAGCTCTCACAGTCAACGAAGGATATTCCTTCTCCCGAGACATTCCAATCAGGCTCGACATCCCGGTTACAAGACATCCTTGACAATGGTAAAACTAAACCAGCAACACCACCCGAATGTGCCGACAAATCCCAATAGGAGTTGCACATATCTCGTTCTCAGGGCACACCGGATTGTCCAAGGTTCCGGTAGGCCAGCCCAGAGTTGCCCCTGGTGGCCACCGGCAGCTGACAGGTTGGACCAACACTCAGAGGAGCACTGGCCCGGGGGTTTAAATAAAGATGACCCTTGAGTCCGTGGAACCCAAGGGAAAAAGAGGCTAGGTGGCGAATGGTAAAACCAAAGTTGGGCATTGCTGGAAGAGTTTTATTCAAGGCGAACTGTCAAGGGGTTCCCATTATAACCAAACTGCGTAAGGAACGCAAAATCCGGGAACATAACACCGATATGACGGAAACTAGGGCGGCAAGAGTGGAACAAAACACTAGGCAAAAGGCCAAGCCTTCCACCCTTAACCAAGTATATAGATGCATTAAGATAAGCAAGATAATATAGTGATATCCCAACAATAAACAATGTTCCAACAAGGAACGATCTCCAATCTTCACCTGCAACTAGCAACGCTATAAGAGGGGCTGAGCAAAGCAGTAACATAGCCAATCAACGGTTTGCTAGGACATGGTGGGTCAGAGGTTTGACATGGAAATTTGGGTGGTATGATACGCAAGTGGTAGGCATCGTAGCATAGGCATAGCAAAAGAGCGAGCATCTAGCAAGCAAAGATAGAAGTGATTTCGAGGGTATGATCATCTTGCCTGCAAAGTTGTCAGAGTTGACTTGATCCTCGTAAGCAAACTCAACGGGCTCCTCGTTCACGAACTCGTCTCCCTTCTCTACCCAAACAAGAACAACAAGCAAACGGAACACAATCAACCACGTGCAATGCTCAAACAACACGATGCAAACATGGTATGATATGCGGTATGCGGTATGTGATGCATATGCAAGATTTGACAAGGAATGATTGAACCTGGCCTCAACTTGGAAATCCAAGAGTGCTGCTGGAAAGGTGAGGTGATTTCGGTTGAAATCGATATAAAGATCACCGGAATCGGATGCACGGTTTGGAAATGGTAAGCAAAACAAATATGGCATCGGTCTGCAATAAACAGCAAGTGACCAACTAAATTCATCAACATAAATATGCTACAGCACCCAAACATGACAATAAAATACATGACATTGATCTACTCATGATGCTTGACAAAAGATGAACACTGAGCTACGGCTAGTTCATCCATTAACAGGTTCAAAAAGCATGGCAAAAATGCAAATGATAACAGGTTTCAAAATTAGGGAAATTAACACAAGTCTGGAATTTATCATCAGGAAGCACACTTTAGAGCATGAAAACTACATGCTACAGGAACACATCATGGCAAAGCAAGGCATGGCATGAAGCTGATCAAAGCACTTAACATAAGTCCCTTAGTGACCTTGAGCCAAAAGGGATCAGAAAATACAATTGCAAGCATGTGAACATAGCAAAAACATAAACAGATTCAGACTTAGTGAAATTCCAGGACATGACAAAAACAGATTCAACATGTCATCTTTACAAGCTTGATTAACTCACTACAAGGCATGTCATGGCATGGGACAAGTTCTAGCAGGAAGTATACATGAGAATGAAGCTAACCATGTGCCAAACCACCTCATAGCATGTTTGAAATAAATCACACAAAAATGGCAAAACAACATCATGATGTAAAATGACATGTTTATGAACTTGCTCAAATGCAGAAACTAATTCCACCACGGGATTGGTGGGATTTTTCTACCCCAAAAACATATATAATATGTTGGGGCTGCTGTAGAAAAAACCACCACAAGTGCAATAAGTTAAAAACTACCCTAAATGGAATATGTTAGAATTGGCATTTTCCTGAAGTGGAAATGTCCAGAATTGGACTTGCCTGATTCGGAAAGATGTCCTATTCCAGAAAAGGAATATTCGCTGGACTAAAAGATAATTAAAAGAAATAAGAGAAGGAGGGGTGAGGATGACATGTGGGGTCTTCCTGTCAGTGACTCCAATAACCCAAAAAATAGGGCTAGTTTAATCTGCGCCCACGGGGAATCGAACCCGGGTCGCCTAGGTGGAGAAACAGCGCGGGAACCAGTCGGGCTATTAGCGTGATCGTGATAAGAGGGGAGCTCGCTCCTTTTTGAGGTAAGCTCTCCTGGTACGGTCTCCTCTCCTGGGCAGAAGAGAGAAACGCCGACGGCGCCGGCGAGCAACGACGGCAACGGCGGGGCTCAGGAGGTGGCGGCGAGTGTGCGGGATCAGCAGGGCAGTGCGCGTGCGGTGCAGGAAGGGAACATGCATGCATGTGTGGGTGTGCGTGTGGGCAGGAGCTTGCCAAGCTTGCGACTATGGCGACGAACACGGTGAGGCAGGGCTACAACAGCACTGCGTGAGCTGCTGCACTGCAGGGGCGTGCGTGCATGTGTGAGAGAGAGGGCAACTTGGGGATTTGAAGCTGGAGAACGCACGAGCGCGCTGCAGCAAGTACATACACAAGGAAATTTGCAGACTTAGCCGTCGCACCACGAGCGCGTCAAAGACACAGATCGGGTGAGTCCTGCGGGGTGTCTACACGCCATGCAAAAGACTGGAGAGGGAGGTGCGTTACCCAGCTCACCCTAGGACATGACGAGCTTGCCGGAGATGCGCTGAAGGCGACGAGAGGGAGCTCTGAAACTGGCGAGGCTGCTATCCGGGAAGAAGAGGAAGAAGACAGGTCGGAGAAGTTGATCTAGAAGTCTTGTGGTCGTGTGTGTCGTGGAAGGAGACGTAGGGGAACTTGGCGGACTCCCCCACGGCGGCAGAAGAGATCGGACGCGGTCAGAGAGGCTACCCCGAGCTCGAGCTCGAGCTCGACCAGAGCATGGTGGGCAGGGCGACGGCGTGGGCGTGGAGACTAACCTGGAGGCGGAGAGGGAAGAAGAGGAGGGGGAATCGGTCGAGAGGAGACCCTAGGGCACCGGGGACAACTTTATAGGGGTCTAGGGGCGAACTCCGGCCGTCAAATCATCGAGAGTCCGACGTGGACACGTAGGATGCACTGCCGTACAGGAGGACGAAGCTCCTATACGCGTGGGCTGACTGGGCTGCGGTTGATGTGCTCTAATGGGCTGCGGGAGAGGGAAAAGCCCAAGTAAGGCCTTTGCTCTTTTTCTTTAGTTCTGTGAATTAAATCCACAACTGTAAAAAAAAGAAAAATCCAGGGAGGTAGGAGAGGTATATGGCAGAAATAGAAATAGCCACAAGCTCCTGGAATTATAGGCCATTTGAATAAATTGCTTTGGGGATTTTTAAAGGAGGAAAATTAAATCAAGTTTGAATTATATTTGAACTTGAGTCAATTTTTAACCTAACCAAAACATATTCAAATGAGTTGAAAATTGGCGGAGAGGATGTAGGCATGGTGCAAGATTTAAAGGGAGAAGATGAACATTAATGGAGTAGTGCAAAAAAGGCACTTACAAGACAAGAAAAGAAAGGGAAGGAGAGGAGGTGATGGTGCAACGGTTTGAGAGGGTGACAAGGGTAATGCACATGATGCTCATGGCTACAACATGAATGACCAAATGCAACATAAGATGGCAAAAGAAATATGACAAGAAAAGACAAGACAAAGCGAAGGGAAACAAAGCAAACTCGAAATGAAACCCACCAAGAGGAAAAACCACAAGGTATTGAACATGCCAAGGCTGGATACATTGCCAAATTTGGAAGTTTTACATCTGGGGTGTTACGACACTCCACCACTATGAAAGGATCTCGTCCCGAGATCTAGGACTGGAAAAATGCCGGGTACTCAGAATGGAGGTGATCCTCGCGTTCCCAGTTGGATTCACGGTCGGAATGGTGTGACCACTTGACTTTGAGTAATTTGATTGACTTATTGCGAGTCTTGCGCTCAGTTTCTTCAAGGATAGCAATGGGGTGCTCACGATAAGAAAGGTCTTCCTAGAGATCAATGTCTTCGAAGTTGACGGTGCGGTTAGGGGTCTTGAAGCACTTGCAGAGCTGAGAGACATGGAACACGTCATGCACATTTGCAAAGTTGGAGGGAAGCTCGAGTTGATAGGCGAGATTGCCTCTCTTGCTGATGATTTTGAAAGGACCCACATATCTAGGGGCAAGCTTCCCTTTGATACCGAAGCGACGAGTACCTTTCATTGGAGAGACGTGGAGCTAAACATGGTCTCCGATCTCGAAAGCCAAATCATGATGCTTACTATCATAGTAGCTCTTCTGGCGCGATTGAGCTGCTTTGAGGTTATCATGAATGACTTTACACATCATTTCTGCCTCTGTGATCAAGTCATTTCCAAGAAGTTGACGTTCACCAGTCTCTGACCAGTTAAGAGGAGTACGACACTTCCTGCCATAGAGAATTTCAAATGGGGCCTCGCCCGAACACGCTTGGAAGCTGTTGTTGTAGGAGGACTCGGCATATGGAAGACAATCCTCCCACTTCATACCAAAGGAGATAACGCAAGCCCTGAGCATATCTTCGAGAATCTGATTGACATGCTCGACTTGGCCGCTAGTTTGAGGATGAAAAGCTGTGCTGAAACGGATGTTGGTGCCCATGGCCTTTTGAAAAGAATCCCAAAACTTGGAGGAAAAGATGCTGCCACGATCTGAAGAAATCAACTGTGGAATGCCGTGCAGAGAGACAATCCGAGAGGTATAATGCTCTGCCAATTGAGCTGCTATGATAGACTCTTTGATAGGCAGGAAATGAGCCACTTTAGTGAGTTTGTCGATGACAACGAATATAGCATCATTGCCACGCTTGGACTTTGGAAATCCCGTCACGAAGTCCATCTCAATGTGGTCAAACTTCCATTCTGGAATGGCAAGAGGTTGGAGGAGACCAGCTGGTTGTTGGTGTTCTGCCTTCACTCTTCTGCAGACATCACATTCATCCACGAACTGAGCAATCTCGTGCTTCATTCGGGTCCACCAATACACCTGCTTGAGGTCATTGTACATCTTTGTGCTCCCAGGGTGGATGGAGAGGAGTGAATTGTGAGCCTCGTCCATAATGACTTTACGAAGGTCACCTTTAGGCACAACAATGCGATCCTCGAAGAAGAGAGTATCCTTGTCATCAAGGCGATAGCACTTGTACTTGGATTGACTATTGGCAATCCCAATCTTCACCTTCTTCACCATAGCATCAAGAAGTTGAGCCTCGCGAATCTGATCTTCCAAAGTAGGAGAGACTTGAAGGTTGGCGAGGAAACCTTGAGGAACAACTTGCAGATTGAGTTTGCGGAAAGCTTCACAAAGCTCGGGTTGGTAAGGCTTGAGAATCAGAATGTTGCAGTAAGCCTTCATGCTCAATGCGTCAGCAATTACATTGGCCTTGCCTGGAGTATATTCGATACTCGGATTATACTCTTGAATCATTTCGACCCAACGAGTCTGCCTGAGGTTGAGATTAGGCTGAGTGAAGATGTACTTGAGACTCTTGTGGTCAGTGAAGATGTCCACTTTTCTTCCCAATAAGAGATGTCTCCAAGTCAAAAGAGCATGCACAACTGCCGCCAACTCGAGGTCATGAGTGGGGTAGTTTTTTTCGTTAGGCTTCAACTGGCGAGAGGTATAAGCCACAACTTTCTTCTCTTGCATCAACTCTACACCAAGACCTTGAAGGGAAGCATCACAGAAGACCTCAAATGGTTTGGATTCATCAGGAGGAGTCAGAACTGGAGCAGTGACTAACTTCTCTTTCAGGGTGTTGAAAGCGATGTCACATTCAGGAGACCAAATGTACTTCACATGCTTCTGGAGAAGGTTGGAAAGTGGCTTCGCGATCTTTGAGAAGTTCTCAATGAACCTTCGACAATAGCTTGCGAGACCAAGGAAGCTGCGGAGTTGCTTCACGTTCTGAGGTGGTTCCCAATTCACAATTGCAGACACCTTCTCAGGATTCATAGCAATGCCCTTGGTAGAGATGATATGCCCAAGATAGAGAACCTCATTGAGCCAAAACTCGCACTTTGAAAACTTGGCGTACAACTGATGTTCTTTGAGCTTATCCAGCACCAAACACAAGTGCTTGGCATGATCTTCCTTGTTCTTGGAAAAGACCAAAATGTCATCGAGGTAGACCAAGATGAAGTTCATCATGCGAGAGAACGTCGGAGGAGTGTTGACGAGGCCAAAAGACATGGCAGTGTATTTATATGAACCATAGCTTGTTCTAAAAGCCGTCTTGGGGATATCTTGCTCACAAATTCGGATCTAGTGATAGCCTATACGGAGATCAAGCTTGGAGAATACTTGAGCACCTTTGAGTTGTTCAAACAGCTCGTTGATGTTGGGAAGCGGGTACTTGTTCTTTATAGTCTTCTTGTTCAATGGACGGTAGTCAACACAAAGTCGGTCTGTTCCATCCTTCTCCTTCACAAAAAGAACTCCACAACCCCACGGAGAAGAACTAGGTCGGATGAGACCCATACGCTCTTGTACATCGAGTTGCTTCTTCAGCTCCATCAACTCTTCAGGTCCAAGCTTGTAAGGACGTTTGCAAACAGGTTCCGTACCAGGCTCAAGATCGATGACGAATTCAACTAGCCGGTGCGGAGGCATTCCTGGAAGCTCTTCTGGAAAGATGTCTTGATATTTGCAAACGACTAGGATTTGAGAGATGGCATCCAGTTCACCCTTCTCATTGAGAGAAAACAGACGAATGGTATCATCCCTTGCGGCAAAGACAATTACATCCTCAGACGAATGAGTCAATTGAATCTGCCTGGCAGCACAATCAAGCTGAGCCTTGTGCTTAGAAAGCCAATCCATTCTAAGAATAAGATCAATATCCGAGTCACCAAGAACCGTAGGAGAAGATACAAACTTGTAGTCACCCAAAGTGATAGTAACATCCGGAACAATGGAGTTTGCATTCATGCACCTACCAGGAGAGACAACTGCTATCGGTTTAGGCAAAACTTGCAAAGCCAACTCATGCTTAGATGCAAAAGGTCTTGAGATGAAACAATGTGATGCACTAGTGTCAAAAAGAACTTTAGCTGGAATATCGTTAACAGGAAGGTTACCCATGATGACATCTGACGAGTCCTCTCCCTGAGTTGCATTCATCAAGTTGACCTTGGCGTGCTTGGGGTTATGCTTGACCACAGCTGTACTTGCAGATCTCATAGGAGGAGGAGGAGGGAGACGCCTCTGATTGAAGCATTTGTTGGCATAGTGACCCTTCTGTTGGCACTTGTTGCACGTGACCTCCGAGAGCGGACGGTGATACGGAGCACTTGATCTTGGAGCTTGAGACGAAGTCTTGTTCTGAAAGCCAGGCTTAGGTGGGTGGGAAGATCTACTGCCACCTTTGCTCTTCTGCTGATAAGGCTGACGGAACAGAGGAGGAAGCCAATACTTCTGCTGCTTAGCCACTTGAGTTGAGGAAGAAGGATTTGCATCTCTGACTCGCTTCTTGGAAGCATCGCACTTCAGTTGAGCAGCCTCTTGCTTCATTGCCATGTTGTAAAACTCATCGTACCTCTTGGGCTCAAAGAGAACGAGAGCTAGCTGGATTTCTTCTCTAAGACCACCCCTGAACTGGTATATCATGCTCTTCTCGTCAGGGACGTCTTGCTTAGCAAAACGGGCGAGCTTCTGAAACATCTTGTTGTACTCGTAAACAGACATAGTGCCTTGCTTCAGGTTGCGGAATTCCTCACGCTTGCTTTCAACCACACTCTGAGGAATATGATGAGCTTTGAAGTCTTGATAGAATTCATCCCAGGTAATCACACGGCCTCCTCTGGAATCTTTGTATTGCTGAAACCATTCTGCAGCTTGGTCTTTGAGTTGGAAGGAGGCGGACTTGACAAAGTCCTTAGGCCTGACGTTATTGCACTCGAAATGCTTGCATATGTCCATGAGCCAATCATTAGCATCTGTTGCCTCAACACAATTGCTGAAGGTCTTTGGCTGGTTAGCAAGGAACTGGTTGAGTGTAGCAAAGTGATTCCGATTGTTGCCATGACCCTGGTTCCCTTGGTTGCACTCTTGAAGAAGTTGCATGATCAGCCGCGTGTTTGCATTTGTAGAGGCCATCACAGCTTGCCATGCCTCCGGAGGTGGAGGTAGTGGTGACGGATCAGGATTCAGAGTCGTGCACGTTGGAGGAGCCATCCTGAAGAGGTTGACATCCATTAGCACATTGACAGACAAATATTGAAGCTGAATCAAACGGGTTGAAATTTCAACATATAGTCTTCACATCTGAACCAAATGAACGAATGCATTCCAATTGAAATCGTCACATATCCATAAATTGAGAAGCCACTTAGAATTGAGGTAGAAGAAAAACAACAAGGTACGGACAAGAACGAATACTCGGTGAGGATTACCCAAACCCAAACCAAATATCTGCGGAAGAAGAACTAGAGCTACAAGAATTCCCATCTATGAAACTCCCGAACCTTTCCGGTTATGCAATCAGGTGTTGGGGATACAGGGGAAACATAATATCTCACCCAAATCTAGCAAATCCTACATCCAGCTGTATCCATCCTTCAACACATAACCGAGAAACCTTCGGAAATCATTTACCTCAACCTTCGAAAAGCATCCATTATACGACTTATGGCAATACTCCCGAACTCCCGCCCCAGTACTTGGTGGCGTCGAGGTTATCTCACCAACAACTGCATAAAAGAGATTTTCGATGTCGGTGAAACTCAGGTATTCCAGAATCTCAACGACAAAATTGTGATGACAACACCTCGGAGTTCAACTCCCCGGGACACTGCCACAACCCCTAAATGACAGGAGGCACCAAGAACAATGTTCTCGTCACAAATCGATCGGAACGATTCCAAGATACCCGTGTGATCCTAATTTTTTTTAGTGAAATTTGAGAAGAGAAGAGTCAAAACTCTACGTCAGGATGCCTCACCAGAGCGATGAAGTGACTGAGGAGTAAAAAGAATTCCTACCTCTCCGATATATAATTCCTAAATGACTCAAAACATTTTTCTAGACTCAACAACGCCAACGATTCGATGAAGCAGGGGGCTCCTAAGGTCGGGGAAGGCTCTGATTACCAACTTGTAACGCCCTCGATGCGGCTATATCCCCTACGTGTTGAAGCACGACTTAGAGGCATAACCACATTGAAAGCAATGTCGCAAGTAAGGTAATCTTCACAACAACCCATGTAAATATATAAAAGGGGAAAGGATACATAGTTGGCCTACACTCGCCACTTCACACAAATACATGAATAACATCCAATATACTCATGGTCCGACTACGGTACAAAGATAAAGATTGGATTATATTTGAACTTGAGTCAATTTTTAACCTAACCAAAACATATACAAATGAGTTGAAAATTGGCGGAGAGGATGTAGGCATGGTGCAAGATTTAAAGGGAGAAGATGAACATTAATGGAGTAGTGCAAAAAAGGCACTTACAAGACAAGAAAAGAAAGGGAAGGAGAGGAGGTGATGGTGCAACGGTTTGAGAGGGTGACAAGGGTAATGCACATGATGCTCATGGCTACAACATGAATGACCAAATTCAACATAAGATGGCAAAAGAAATATGACAAGAAAAGACAAGACAAAGCGAAGGGAAACAAAGCAAACCCGAAATGAAACCCACCAAGAGGAAAAACCACAAGGTATTGAACATGCCAAGGCTGGATACATTGCCAAATTTGGAAGTTTTACATCTGGGGTGTTACGACACTCCACCACCATGAAAGGATCTCGTCCTGAGATCTAGGACTGGAAAAATGCTGGGTACTCAGAATGGAGGTGATCCTCGTGTTCCCAGTTGGCTTCACGGTCGGAATGGTGTGACCACTTGACTTTGAGTAATTTGATTGACTTATTGCGAGTCTTGCGCTTAGTTTCTTCAAGGATAGCAATGGGGTGCTCACGATAAGAAAGGTCTTCTTGGAGATCAATGTCTTCGAAGTTGACAGTGCGGTCAGGGGTCTTGAAGCACTTGCGGAGCTGAGAGACATGGAACACGTCATGCACATTTGCAACGTTGGAGGGAAGCTCGAGTTGATAGGCGAGATCGCCTCTCTTGCTGACGATTTTGAAAGGACCCACGTATCTAGGGGAAAGCTTCCCTTTGATACCGAAGCGACGAGTACATTTCATTGGAGAGACGCGGAGGTAAACATGGTCTCCGATCTCGAAAGTGAAATCACGATGCTTACTATCATAGTAGCTCTTCTGGCGTGATTGAGCTGCTTTGAGGTTATCATGAATGACTTTACACATCTCTTCTGCCTCCGTGATCAAGTCATTTCCAAGAAGTTCACGTTCACCGGTCTCTGACCAGTTAAGAGGAGTACGACACTTCCTGCCATAGAGAATTTCAAATGGGGCCTCGCCCGAACACGCTTGGAAGCTATTGTTGTAGGAGAACTCGGCATATGGAAGACAATCCTCCCACTTCATACCAAAGGAGATAACGCAAGCCCTGAGCATATCTTCGAGAATCTGATTGACATGCTCGACTTGGCCGCTAGTTTGAGGATGAAATGCTGTGCTGAAACGGATGTTGGTGCCCATGGCCTTTTGAAAAGAATCCCAAAACTTGGAGGAAAAGATGCTGCCACGATCTGAAGAAATCAACTGTGGAATGCCGTGCAGAGAGACAATCTGAAAGGTATAATGCTCTGCCAATTGAGCTGCTGTGATAGACTCTTTGATAGGCAGGAAATGAGCCACTTTAGTGAGTTTGTCGATGACAACGAATATAGCATCATTGCCACGCTTGGACTTTGGAAATCCCGTCACGAAGTCCATCTCAATGTGGTCAAACTTCCATTCTGGAATGGCAAGAGGTTGGAGGAGACCAGCTGGTTGTTGGTGTTCTGCCTTCACTCTTCTGCAGACATCACATTCATCCACGAACTGAGCAATCTCGCGCTTCATTCGGGTCCACCAATACACCTGCTTGAGGTCATTGTACATCTTTGTGCTCCCAGGGTGGATGGAGAGGAGTGAATTGTGAGCCTCGTCCATAATGACTTTACGAAGGTCACCTTTAGGCACAACAATGCGATCCTCGAAGAAGAGAGTATCCTTGTCATCAAGGCGATAACACTTGTACTTGGATTGACTATTGGCAATCCCAATCTTCACCTTCTTCACCATAGCATCAAGAAGTTGAGCCTCGCGAATCTGATCTTCCGAAGTAGGAGAGACTTGAAGGTTGGCGAGGAAACCTTGAGGAACAACTTGCAGATTGAGTTTGCGGAAAGCTTCACAAAGCTCGGGTTGGTAAGGCTTGAGAATCAGACTGTTGCAGTAAGCCTTCCTGCTCAATGCGTCAGCAATTACATTGGCCTTTCCTGGAGTATATTCGATACTCGGATTATACTCTTGAATCATTTTGACCCAACGAGTCTGCCCGAGGTTGAGATTAGGCTGAGTGAAGATGTACTTGAGACTCTTGTGGTCAGTGAAAATGTCCACTTTTCTTCCCAATAAGAGATGTCTCCAAGTCAAAAGAGCATGCACAACTGCCGCCAACTCGAGGTCATGAGTGGGGTAGTTTTTTCGTTGGGCTTCAACTAGCGAGAGGTATAAGCCACAACTTTCTTCTCTTGCATCAACTCTACACCAAGACCTTGAAGGGAAGCATCACAGAAGACCTCAAACGGTTTGGATTCATCAGGAGGAGTCAGAACTGGAGCAGTGACTAACTTCTCTTTCAGGGTGTTGAAAGCGATGTCACATTCACGAGACCAAATGTACTTCACATGCTTCTGGAGAAGGTTGGAAAGTGGCTTCGCGATCTTTGAGAAGTTCTCAATGAACCTTCGACAATAGCTTGCGAGACCAAGGAAGCTGCGGAGTTGCTTCACGTTCTGAGGTGGTTCCCAATTCACAATTGCAGACACCTTCTCAGGATTCACAGCAATGCCCTTGGCAGAGATGATATGCCCAAGATAGAGAACCTCATCGAGCCAAAACTCGCACTTTGAAAACTTGGCGTACAACTGATGTTCTCTGAGCTTATCCAGCACCAAACTCAAGTGCTTGGCATGATCTTCCTTGTTCTTGGAAAAGACCAAAATGTCATCGAGGTAGACCAAGACGAAGTTCATCATGCGAGAGAACGTCGGAGGAGTGTTGACGAGGCCAAAAGACATGGCAGTGTATTTATATGAACCATAGCTTGTTCTGAAAGCCGTCTTGGGGATATCTTGCTCACGAATTCGGATCTGGTGATAGCCCATACGGAGATCAAGCTTGGAGAATACTTGAGCACCTTTGAGTTGTTCAAATAGCTCGTTGATGTTGGGAAGTGGGTACTTGTTCTTTATAGTCTTCTTGTTCAATGGACGGTAGTCAACACAAAGTCGGTCTGTTCCATCCTTCTCCTTCACAAAAAGAACTCCACAATCCCACGGAGAAGAACTAGGTTGGATGAGACCCATACGCTCTTGTACATCGAGTTGCTTCTTCAACTCCTTCAACTCTTCAGGTCCAAGCTTGTAAGGACGTTTGCAAACAGGTTCCGTACCACGCTCAAGATCGATGACGAATTCAACTAGCCGGTGCGGAGGCATTCCTAGAAGCTCTTCTGGAAAGACGTCTTGATATTCGCAAATGACTGGGATTTGAGAGATGGCATCCAGTTCACCCTTCTTATTGAGAGAAAACAGACGAATGGTATCATCCCTTGCGGCAAAGACAATTACATCCTCAGACGAATGAGTCAATTGAATCTGCCTGGCAGCACAATCAAGCTGAGCCTTGTGCTTAGAAAGCCAATCCATTCCGAGAATAAGATCAATATCCGAGTCACCAAGAACCGTAGGAGAAGGCAGAAACTTGTAGTCACCCAAAGTGATAGTAACATCCGGAACAATGGAGTTTGCATTCATGCACCTACCGGGAGAGACAACTGCTATCGGTTTAGGCAAAACTTGCAAAGCCAACTCATGCTTAGATGCAAAAGGTCTTGAGATGAAACAATGTGATGCACTAGTGTCAAAAAGAACTTTAGCGGGAATATCGTTAACAGGAAGGTTACCCATGATGACATCTGACGAGTCCTCTGCCTGAGCTGCATTCATCAAGTTGACCTTGGCGTGCCTGGGGTTATGCTTGACCACAGCTGTACTTGCAGATCTCACAGGAGGAGGAGGAGGGAGACGCCTCTGATTGAAGCATTTGTTGGCATAGTGACCCTTCTGTTGTCACTTGTTGCACATGACCTCCGAGAGCGGACGGTGATACTGAGCACTTGATCTTGGAGCTTGAGACAAAGTCTTGTTCTGAAAGCCAGGCTTGGGTGGGTGGGAAGATCTACTGCCACCTTTGCTCTTCTGCTGATAAGGCTAACGGAACAGAGGAGGAAGCCAATACTTCTGCTACTTAGCCACTTGAGTTGAGGAAGAAGGATTTGCATCTCTGACTCGCTTCTTGGAAGCATCGCACTTCAGTTGAGCAGTCTCTTGCTTCATTGCCATGTTGTAAAACTCATCGTACCTCTTGGGCTCAAAGAGAACGAGAGCTAGCTGGATTTCTTCTCTAAGACCACCCCTGAACTGGTATATCATGCTCTTCTCGTCAGGGACGTCTTGCTTAGCAAAATGGGCGAGCTTCTGAAACATCTTGTTGTACTCGTAAACAGACATAGTGCCTTGCTTCAGGTTGCGGAATTCCTCACGCTTGCTTTCTACCACACTCTGAGGAATATGATGAGCTTTGAAGTCTTGATAGAATTCATCCCAGGTAATCACACGGCCTCCTCTGGAATCTTTGTATTGCTGAAACCATTCTGCAGCTTGGTCTTTGAGTTGGAAGGAGGCGGACTTGACAAAGTCCTCAGGCCTGACGTTATTGCACTCGAAATGCTTGCATATGTCCATGAGCCAATCATTAGCATCTGTTGCCTCAACACAATTGCTGAAGGTCTTTGGATGGTTAGCAAGGAACTGGTTGAGTGTAGCAAAGTGATTCTGATTGTTGCCATGACCCTGGTTCCCTTGGTTGCACTCTTGAAGAAGTTGCATGATCAGCCGCGTGTTTGCATTGGTAGCGGCCATCACAGCTTGCCATGCCTCCGGAGGTGGAGGTGGTGGTGACGGATCAGGATTCGGAGTTGTGCGCGTTGGAGGAGCCATCCTGAAGAGGTTGACATCCATTAGCACATTGACAGACAAATATTGAAGCTGAATCAAACGGGTTGAAATTGCAACATATAGTCTTCACATCTGAACCAAATGAACGAATGCATTCCAATTGAAATGGTCACATATCCATAAATTGAGAAGCCACTTAGAATTGAGGTAGAAGAAAAACAACAAGGTACAGACAAGAACGAATACTCGGTGAGGATTACCCAAACCCAAACCAAATATCCGCGGAAGAAGAACTAGAGCTACAAGAATTCGCATCTATGAAACTCCCGAACCTTTCCGGTTATGCAATCAGGTGTTGGGGATACAGGGGAAGCATAATATCTCACCCAAATCTAGCAAATCCTACATCCAGCTGTATCCATCCTTCAACACATAACCGAGAAACCTTCGGAAATCATTTACCTCAACCTTCGAAAAGCATCCGTTATATGAGTTATGACAATACTCCCGAACTCCCGCCCCAGTACTTGGTGGCGTCGAGGTTATCTCACCAACAACTGCATAAAAGAGATTTTCGATGTTGGCAAAACTCAGGTATTCCAAAATCTCAACGACAAAATTGTGATGACAACACCTCGGAGTTCAACTCCCCGGGACACTGCCACAACCCCTAAATGACAGGAGGCACCAAGAACAATGTTCTCGTCACAAATCGATCGGAACGATTCCAAGATACCCGTGTGATCCTAAATTTTTTTTAGTGAAATTTGAGAAGAGAAGAGTCAAAACTCTACGTCAGGATGCCTCACCAGAGCGATGAAGTGACTGAGGAGTAAAAAGAATTCCTACCTCTCCGATATATAATTCCTAAATGACTCAAAACATTTTTCTAGACTCAACAACGCCAACGATTCGATGAAGCAGGGGGCTCCTAAGGTCGGGGAAGGCTCTGATTACCAACTTGTAACGCCCTCGATGCGGCTATATCCCCTATGTGTTGAAGCATGACTTAGAGGCATAACCACATTGAAAGCAATGTCGCAAGTAAGGTAATATTCACAACAACCCATGTAAATATATAAAAGGGGAAAGGATACATGGTTGGCTTACACTCGCCACGTCACACAAATACATCCAATACACTCATGGTCCGACTACGGTACCAAGATAAAGATCAACCCCCAAATGCGACAAAGTCCCCGATCGCCCCAACTGGGCACCAGTACTGATCATCTGGGAAAGACACATAGTAACGACGAGAGTCTTCATCAAACTCCCACTTGAGCTCAAGCGCATCGTCTGGAGCGGTATCATCGGTCCCTGCATCTGGTTTTGGAAGTAATCTGTGAGTCACGGGGACTCAGCAATCTCGCACCCTCGCGATCAAGAATATTTAAGCTTATAGGTAAAGGCAAGGTAATATGTGGAGCTGCAGCAAGGAACTAACATATATGGTGGCTAACCTATTCGCAAAAGAGAGCGAGAAGATAAGGCAAAAGCACGGACGAACAACTATGATCAAGAAGTGATCCTAGAACAACCTACGCCAAGCATTACTCCAACACCGTGTTCACTTCCCGGACTCCGCCAAGAAGAGACCATCACGGTTACACACGCGGTTGATTCATTTTAATTAAGTTAAGTTTCATGTTATCTACAACCGGACATTAACAAATTCCCATCTGCCCATAACCGTGGGCACGGCTTTCGAAAGTTCAAATCCCTGTAGGGGAGTCCCAACTTAGCCCATCACAAGCTCTCACGGTCAACGAAGGATATTCCTTCTCCCGAGACATTCCAATCAGGCTCGGCATCCCGGTTAAAAGGCATCCTCGACAATGGTAAAACTAAACCAGCAACACCGCCCGAATGTGCCGACAAATCCCGATAGGAGCTGCACATATCTCGTTCTCAGGGCACACCGGATTGTCCAAGGTTCCGGTAGGCCAGCCCAAAGTTGCCCCTGGTGGCCACCGGCAGCTGACAGGTTGGACCAACACTCAGAGGAGCACTAGCCCAGGGGTTTAAATAAAGATGACCCTTGAGTCCGTGGAGCCCAAGGGAAAAAGAGCCTAGGTGGCAAATGGTAAAAGCAAAGTTGGGCACTGCTGGAAGAGTTTTATTCAAGGTGAACTGTCAAGGGGTTCCCATTATAACCCAACCGCATAAGGAACGCAAAATCCGGGAACATAACACCGATATGACGGAAACTAGGGCGGCAAGAGGGGAACAAAACACTAGGCAAAAGGCCGAGCCTTCCAACCTTAACCCATTATATAGATGCATTAAGATAAGCAAGATAATATAGTGATATCCCAACAATAATCAATGTTCCAACAAGGAACGATCTCCAATCTTCACCTGCAACTAGCAACGCTATAAGAGGGGCTGAGCAAAGCGGTAACATAGCCAATCAACGGTTTGCTAGGACATGGTGGGTTAGAGGTTTGACATGGCAATTTGGGAGGCATGATACGCAAGTGGTAGGCATCGTATCATAGGCATAGCAAAAGAGCGAGCATCTAGCAAGCAAAGATAGAAGTGATTTCTAGGGTATGATCATCTTGCCTGCAAAGTTGTCAGAGTTGACTTGATCCTCGTAAGCGAACTCAACGGGCTCCTCGTTCACGAACTCATCTCCCGGCTCTACCCAAACAAGAACAACAAGCAAACGGAACACAATCAACCACGTGCAATGCTCAAACAACATGATGCAAACATGGTATGATATGTGGGAAGCGGTATGTGATGCATATGCAAGATTTTACAAGGAATGATTGAACCTGGCCTCAAAATGGAAATCTAAGAGTGCCGCTGGAAAGGTAAGGTGATTTTGGTTGAAATCGATATAAAGATCACCGGAATCGGATGTACGGTTTGGAAATGGCAAGCAAAACAAATATGACACCGGTCTGCGATAAACAGCAAGTGACCAACTAAATGCATCAACATAAATATGCTACGGCACCCAAACATGACAACAAAATACATGGCATGGATCCACTCATGATGCTTGACAAAATATGAACACTGAGCTACGGCTAGTTCATCCATTAACAGGTTCAAACAAGCATGGCAAAAATGCAAATGATAACAGGTTTTAGACTTAGTGAAATTAACACAAGTCTGGAATTTATCATCAGGAAGCACACTTTAGAGCATGAAAACTACATGCTACAAAAACATATCATGGCAAAGCAAGGCATGGCATGAAGCTACTCAAAGCACTTAACAAAAGTCCCTTAGTGACCTTGAGCCAAAAGGGATCAGAAAATACAATTGCAAGCATGTGAACATAGCAAAAACATAAACAGATTCAGGCTTGGTGAAATTTCAGGACATGACAAAAACAGATTCAACATGTCATCTTTACAAGCTTGATTAACTCACTACAAGGCATGTCATGGCATGGGACAAGTTCTAGCAGGAAGTATACATGAGAATGAAGCTAACCATCTGCAAAACCACCTCATAGCATGTTTGAAATAAATCACACAAAAATGGCAAAACAACATCATGATGTAAAATGACATGTTTATGAACTTGCTCAAATGCAGAAACTAATGACACCACGGGATTGGTGGGATTTTTCTACCCCAAAAACATATATAATATGTTGGGGTTGGTGTAGAAAAAACCACCACCAGTGCAATAAGTTAAAAACTGCCCTAAATGGAATATGTCAGAATTGGCATTTTCCTGAAGTGGAAATGTCCAGAATTGGACTTGCCTAATTCGGAAAGATGCCCTATTCCAGAAAAGAAATATTCGCTGGAATAAAAGATAATTAAAAGAAATAAGAGAAGGAGGGGGTGAGGATGACATGTGGGGTCTTCCTGTCAGTGACTCCAATAACCCAAAAAATAGGGCTAGTTTAATTTGCGCCCACGGGGAATCGAACCCGGGTCGCCTGGGTGGAGACACGGTGCGGGAACTAGTCGGGCTATTAGCGTGATCGTGATAAGAGGGGAGCTCGCTCCTTTTTTAGGTAAGCTCTCCTGGTATGGGTTCCTCTCCTGGGCAAAAGAGAGAAACGCCGATGGCGCCGGCGAGCAACGGCGGCGACGGCGGGGCTCAGGAGGTGGCGGCGGGTGTGCGGGATCAGCAGGGCAGTGCGCGTGCGGTGCAGGAAGGGAACATGCGCACATGTGTGGGTGTGCGTGTGGGAAGGAGCTTGCCGAGCTTGCCACCATGGCGACGAACACGGCGAGGCAGGGCTACAACAGCACTGCGTGAGCTGCTCCACTGCAGGGGCGTGCATGCGTGTGTGTGTGAGAGAGCAACTTGGGGATCCGAAGCTGGAGAACATGCGGGCACGCTGCAACAAGTACACACACAAGGAAATTTGCATACTTAGCCGGAGAACCGCGAGCGCGTCAAAGACACGGATCGGGCGAGTCCTACGGGGTGTCTACACGCCATGCAAAAGACTGGAGAGGGAGGTGCGTTACCCAGCTCACCCTAGGACATGACGAGCTTGCCGGAGACGCGCTGAAGGCGACGAGAGGGAGCTCTGAAACTGGCAGGGCTGCTGTCTGGGAAGAAGAGGAAGAAGACAGGTCAGAGAAGTTGATCTGGAAGTCTTGTGGCCGCGTGCATCGTGGAAGGAGACGTAGGGGAACTTGGAGGACTCCCCCATGGCGGCAGAAGAGATCGGACGCGGTCGAAGAGGCTACCCCGAGCTCGAGCTCGAGATCGGCCGGAGCATGGTGGGCAGGGCGATGGCGTGGGCGTGGAGACTCACCTGGAGGCAGAGAGGGAAGAAGAGGAGGGGGAATCGGTCGAGTGGAGACCCTAGGGCACCGGGACAACTTTATAGGGGTCTAGGGGCGAACTCCGGCCGTCAAATCATCGAGATTGCCGACGTGGACACGCTGGATGCACTGCCGTATAGGAGGACGAAGCTCCTCTACGCAGGGCTGACAGGGCTGCGGTTGATGTTCTCTGATGGGCTGCGGGAGAGGGAAAAAGCCCAAGTAAGGCCTTTGCCCTTTTTCTTTAGTTCTGTGAATTAAATCCATAGCTATAAAAAAAGGAAAAGTCCAGGGAGGTAGGTGAGGTATATGGCAGAAATGGAAATAGCCACAAGCTCCTGGATTTATACGCCATTTGAATAAATTGCTTTGGGGGGTTTTTAAAGGAAGAAAATTAAATCAAGTTTGAATTATATTTGAACTTGAGTCAATTTTTAACCTAAGCAAAACATATTCAAATAAGTTCAAAATTGGCGGAGAGGATGTAGGCATGGTGCAAGATTTAAAGGGAGAAGATGAACATTAATGGAGTAGTGCAAAAAAGGCACTTGCAAGACAAGAAAATAAAGGGAAGGAGAGGAGGTGATGGTGCAACGGTTTGAGAGGGTGACAAGGGTAATGCACATGATGCTCATGGCTACAACATGAATGACCAAATGCAACATAAGATGGCAAAAGAAATATGAAAAGAAAAGACAAGACAAAGCGAAGGGAAACAAAGAAAACCCGAAATGAAACCCACCAAGAGGAAAAACCACAAGGTATTGAACATGCCAAGGCTGGATACATTGCCAAATTTGGAAGTTTTACATCTGGGGTGTTACACAATTCTTCGGAACTACGCACGAAGACATCTGGAGGTGCTCTTCAAGGCCAACGAGACATGGCCAGAGATAACCGAGGACTGTGGGCACGATCTGGCCCATCCTGCCAGCTCGGTAAGTTTTCCGTGCTTCAAGGCATATCCCTTTTTGGCTTGCTCAAGGAGGATGTCCCAACTTCCCTATTTTGCCTTTTCAGGGTTGGACAAAGAAGGCGGAGCGGATTCGGTGTTCGGCTCCGCTGCCCAAGGAATCGCCCATCCCACTTTTGACGAAGATGCTGGTTCCGACGCTCTATGTGGCACCGGAGAAGAAGGCCAAGAAGAAGGCCAAGGGGACCATAGGACGCCTCCGTCCCAAGGGTACTTCGGACGTGGTGTCTGAAGACGCCGAAACTCACTCCGCCGCCGACGATGACGAGGAGGAGGAAGAGGAGGAAGAAAGCAACTCCCCCCTCGCCGAGGGGGGAAAGAAGAGGGCGGCCTCCACAGATCTGGAAGCGGAGGCGTCCAAGAAGGGAAAGCCTTCCTTCACGGATAGCTCCGCGTGGGACATCGATAGCAGCCCAGAGTGGCGCCCTCGAAACAAGCCCCTAGCCGGATCGTTAGTATCCGAAGACCATGATGCATTCATATATCTTCCTCTTTCATGTCATAATTCTAACATGTTGAATCATGCATTTGCAGTCGGGCTCGTTCCACGCTCGAGCGATCCTCGTCTTCGGGGAACTCGCCGGATACGAAAGTGATGGACAGCGGGTCCCTTCCAACGGCCTCCTCTCCCAAAGCCATGGACGACGCCGAGGTGTTGTCCTGAAGGACCCCCGGCCTGGGAAAGACGCAGGAGGCCATCAAGATGGCGCTAGAGGGCGAGACCTCGACCGCTGGACACATGGGGGAGCAGATCCCCATGGGGACTGGCGTTGGGGGCCATGTCCAATTCGGCCCCCAGCCAAATACGGCCCTAGAGACCTATACGGCTCTGGAATCCGGCAAGCCTCCTTCATCGGAAGGAGGTGTGCCCATTCTGCCGATGTCACAGCCCCAGTTCAGCCCTTGCTTGACATTGCTTGTTATTCATGCCATCATGTTTTAATTCCAAAGAAACTTGAAATGGGGATTGTTGAAACCCTAGCACCAAATGAAATTCACTAGGTTCAACTAAAAATATTCTCAGTGAACCCAAATGGTTTTCAAAAATGTTCATCATTTCTGGAAAATGCTGGAAGCAATAACCAGAGGTGTTGCACATTTTTCCATGACATATTTTGGCTCTGAATTAAATCATATTATATTTGCATTTGGGCATTTAGATGCTATAAAATATTTTAAATGCTCAAATAATCATAAACTAAAATGTTTACTGTTGGATATATTATAAACAGTAGCCATGATTAGTTTCATGATTTTTGGAAATATCTTAGCATTTTATTTAAGTCAAAACAATTGCAAAATAAAATAGAAAACAGAAACAATTTAGGAAAGAGAGAGAGAACGCCTACCTGGGCCACTTACCTGGCCACCTACCTGTGCAGCCCACCAAAGCCGGCCCGGCTGGCTGGCCCAGTGCACCAGGGGCACGCTTGTCTTCTTCCCCTTGCCAGCGCACGAAGCAGCTCGGTGGCGAGTGCTGGCGTCGCGCCTGGCCACCTCCTGCTTGCTGCCGCCTCCCTGACGTTGCCCTGGAGACGCCACGCGCCCCCAGGCCCTCTCAGCCTCTCCCCGAGCTCCCCTCCTCCTCTGGCTCTCTCGCACGCAAACCACCGAGCACTGTCGTCGCCGCCGACGAGCGCAACCGCGGCCATCGCCTCTCCCTCGCCTCTCCGTGATGTCCAGAGGCTCCTCCTCGACGCCACGGAGCCCCAAGACGAAGCACACGCCCGCGGAACGCCCTAAGCGATGCCATCATCCTCATCCTCGCTGTCGGATGCCGGAGATCCCCCTCGCCACCCCGCGAGCTTCGGCCCCTCCCCGAGCTCACCGACTCGCTCCTCGTGTTCACCGTGAGCTGCTGATCATCCTTCCCCTCTCTATTTTCTCTCCTGCACTCCATAACCACCGCGCCCCTCTCGCCTGACTGCGCCGCCGCCCGCACTCTTCGCCGACGCAGCTCCGGTGACCATTTGGTCCCGGGCGTGCGTCCAACATGCTCACCACCACGCGTAGAGCCTCCCTAGCGCCACACTGCGCTTGTTTGCACCCTGTAGTGCCGATCCCGCGAACACCTGAACTCCGGCCGCCGCCCAACTTGCCGCTGCCGCTACAGACCACCCCAGGTCCAGCCACCACCACCATTGGATGCGCCATGCTGCGGGCGTTCCAACGCGCCCGGCCGCGCGACCTCTCGTCATCGGAGTTGGCCGGACGGGCAACCCCGTCGCGTTCTGCTTAGCACCGGCAGCTAATCGTTGTTTAGCTGACGTGGCACCATTAGTTTAGGTACTAATCATGTTTAGTTAGTGTTCTGTTTTGATGACATATGGGCCCCACACCCGAATTAACCCCGGGCTTTATTTTCTGTTTAGTTTAGATTAACCCAGCGGGACCCGCACGTCAGAGTTGACCCTGCTGACGTGGCCGTTGACCTGGCCCACCTATCAGCGAGCTAAACAGCCCTGTGCCACTGACGTGTGGCCCCCACACGTCAGGTTTGACCTGTTCAGCCGTAGTTGACCTGCTGATGTCAGAGTGACGCAATGCTGACACAGTTAATAATTTTCTGGATTTATTATTAATCAGAAAAACCCAGAAAAATGCCCAAAACTTCTAAAAATCTTAGAAATTAAACTGTAACTCCAAATGAAATAATTTATATATGAAAAATTATCAGAAAAATATGAAGAGTCTGTTTATGCCATGTTCATGCAAGTTTGAGCAAGTTAACATCACCAACTAGGAAAATTCATGTTTATGGAATATATGGTATGTAGTTTTGGAGTTGGAATTTGCTATATGTTTGAATTCCACTTCAATTAATATGACTAAATGTTGCATTAGGTGAATTTAGTACCCTAACATGCCATGATCATACATCATGTTTGTTGCATTGCATTGATGTGTTGTTTCTGTGTTTGCCGGTGTTCATTCCCCCTCGGTAGACGATGTTTCCGACGACGTGTTCGATGACACTGATGAAGAGATATACTATCTTCGGAAGTGCCAGGCAAGCAAAACCCCCTTGTTCATTCCGATACAATCCCACTCTCTCGCTCCTGCTCTCTTTTACTTCATTCGGACAACAACGATTCAACTGTTACATGTTGCGGTAGTTGAACCCCTTTCCTTTACATGACCTGTCATTGCCACAGTAAATAGATGAAACCCACTAGCATGAGTAGGAGTTGTTTGAGCCCTGATGTGCCTACTCATTCATGCTTGTTTGTCATGCTTGCTATTGCTTAGAGTTGTGTCAGGTCTGATTCATCGGGAATGAATTGGAAAGTTGTGAACATGTCCTACTGTGTGTGAGCTAAGTGTGTTGAACATGATTTGGTAAAGGTATCGATGAGAGGCCATGTAGGAGTACATGGTGGGTTGTTTCATTGGAACCGTCCTTAAGCACCGAGATCTATATGTGTGATTTAAGAACCAGCTACTACCATGCATTGGGCCCGAAACCAATGGACCCTCTCGGCTTCTTAACCACCCTAGTTCTTTGTCCAGGAGTTGCAACTAGTTTCTGGTGTTTGTAGGATATGTGTTGGCGGCCGTGCGTAGCGCTGACCCCAGGGGTGTGCTATGTTGCGGTAGATACACCGTGGTCGGGCATGCCTGGCGCCCGTTTGGTGTCTCGGAACCCTGTACACATCGTTCGGGGTCATATGTGGAAACCTCGGCCGGACTCCCTGTGGATGGAACCTGGATAGGCGATAAACCTGGACTAGATACTTGAGTGTTTAGGTAGGCCGTGGCCGACACCCTCGTTGGGCTTCCTCTTAAAGGTTGCCGAGTACATGTCGTGTAAACGGCGGTAAGTGGTGAGAGCGTGTATGAAGAAGTACACCCCTTCAGGGTTAACATCATCTATTCGAATAGCCGTGTCCGCGGTAAAGGACTACTTGGTTGCTTGTACAGTTCATGGATAACTTGAAGTGGATACTCTATAACTCGCAATATAAGTGTGAGTGCTATGGATGGCCTTCTCGTAGGGAGACGGGAGCGGATCCATAGTGGTGTATTGAATGGTGAATATGTGGACTCGTGTGCGCCACCTCAAAAGAGTTGCTTGCAGTCGTAGTTCAGGTTAGCCACTGAGTCAAAGCTGGCTTGCTGTAGTTAAACTCCATCACCCCCCTTGTTGATACCGATGCATATGTAGTTAGTTCTGATGTAAGTCTTGCTTGGTACATTTGTACTCACGTTTGCTTAATTTATGTTTTGCAGAGAGACGTCAGTCTCGCTAGTAGTTCCGTGTGGACTTCGACGTTTAGCTTGCTACCTCAGCTACGATCTTGTGCCCTCAGCAGGATCTGGTAGATAGTCAGGCTTCTTAGCCTTTTTCATTTGTAGATGTCTGTACTCAGACATGTTAAGCTTCCGCATGTGCTTTGATTTGTATGCTATGATTGTTGGGTCATGAGACCCATGTTTGTAATGTCTCGCTCCTCGGAGCCTGATGAATAAATACTTGAGTCGTAGAGTTATGTTGTGATGCCATGTTGTATTTACACATATCGAGCATATTGTGTGTATGATCGAAATGCTTGGTATGTGTGGGATCCGACAATCTAGTTGTTTATCCTTGGCAGCCTCTCTTATGGGGAAATGTAGTCTAGTGCTTCCATGGGCTATAGTAGTCCGCTACAGCCCGGTTCACCGGAGTCCTGCTAGCCCAGCACTACTGCTCAGGACACTTGACTGGCCGGCATGTGTTTCACTTTGTTCATGTGTCTGTCCCTTTGGGGAAATGTCACGCGGTGACATCCGGAGTCCTGCCTAGCCTGATACAGCCCGGGTTCCCGGAGTCCTGTTAGCCCAGTGCTACAGCCCGGATTCACACGCTAGTGACCGACATGCTCGATGTGATTCATGTATGCCTGTCCCCATAGGTTGGTACCACTTTGGGTTCACGACTAGCCATGTCGACCCGGGTTTCCTGTCATATGGATGCTAGCGACACTATCATATACGTGAGCCAAAAGGCGCAAACGGTCCCGGGCTATGGTAAGGCGACACCCATGGGAATACCGTGCGTGAGGCCGCAAAGAGATATGAGGTGTTACCGGCTAGATCGATGTGACTTGGAATCGGGGTCCTGACAGCCGGTGACCTCTGTCCAACCAGAGGCGCCGGAAACTCTAACGGATGCGCTGCGAAGCGCTTCCATCATTGAGGAACATCGTACCCTCATGGGTGCGGTGATTGAGAAGATACAGTCCGCGGAGAGCAGACTGACCGAAGCCTGCACGAGCCTTCTAACAGGCTTTGAGGTAAGCGCTGCAGTTATGTGAAAAGAAAGTTACAGTATAGACAGTAGCCCCTGAGACTCTGTCCGGTGTTCGGAAAGAAAAGCTGAACAGAGGATCAAATAGTTTTTCGCAGGAGACTAATCATATATGTCTTTCGGAATAAGCAGGCGTCACTGCTGGCCGCGACTTCTCATGCTGCCGAAGGCTCCGGACTAAAGCAGATGCTGGAACGGACCAAGGAAGAGCTCGACCATGCAAAAAAGCGGCTGGAGGATACCCAAGGTATGCAATGATCTTGTGTATGTCCGGAAGGGATGAATGATGTAAGCTGATCATAGTGCCATGATATTTATTAGGGGCGGAGACCGAGGTAGAGGCCCTTAAGAAGGCGTTGGCCGAGGCCGAGGAGAGAGCGGGAAAGGAAAAAGCCGCCCGAGAAAAGCATGAGGCTAGGGTTGGTGAGGTCTATCAGGAGCTCCAGGACATAGTGAAGAAATGCGAGTCCTTGGAGTGCCAGAATGCGGACCAAGAGTCTGAACTTGCTAAGGCCCGCCAAAGCGCACAAGAGTCCCGGGCCAAAGCCCAAGGCGCCCTCTGGGAGATCCAAGAGGCCAAGAAGATCGCGGCGGGTATGGCTTTTATTATGCAAAGCAAGTATGTGAGCCAGAGGTATCTCTTACTGACCCGGATTTGGAGTTCTCCAGGGGCGTTTGTGGATTTCCCACGCAATGTTTCCGACCCTGTAGAATTCTTCCGGGCCGAAGAGGGGAGCTCAACAAAGAAGCTATTCTGGTCGCAATACCTTGCACCAGAACATCCGGTGCCCTTTAGCGACCAGCTAAAACAGTTGGTCGAGCTGCATAGGGTGGTCGAATTAGCCATGAAGGATTTAATAATCCGGCTGTGGCCTACAGAAGCTATACCCGGCAGCTACTTCGGCCTCGTGAAGCGACTAGTCAATGCCTACCCTCGGCTTGACACCATCAAGCGGTCGGTCTGCATAGAAGGTACGCAGATGGCCTTCGCCCGTGTCAAGATACAATGGGCGAAGATGGATGTCGTGAAGCTTGCGACTGATGGACCACCCGCGGGCAAGGAGCACCGCACGCCCGAGCTGTATTTTGAAGATGTTCTGAAGGGATCCTGCATTGTGGTGGAGGACATTATTTTGGAATGAATACATTCATGTAATCCCGTCCTCTATGATGAAAACAAGGTTTGATATGTAATATAATGCTTTGTTGTTTTGTTTATTTAAAATTTGACCTCAGGTTCGGCCGTTTCGTCAAATCTGGGAGTTGGCCAGTCGTCAGCTTGAGCCCCCACGTAGGTAGTACGGGGGTGTTCGGGATGAATCTAAACACTCTTTATCCAAGAGTTTGGTCCTTGAAGGAGGTGTTTAGCGCAACGAACCAGGCAATCGGACTATGTGGCTTTATTACCCTCACTTAGCCATAGGAGTTTGACAATGAAGATGTAGGCACAGCCCCTAGGATCCAGACTAGGGTGATGTAAACACCTGATCGGCTAAGAACCGATTCGTCGCATAATGCAGGTAAAATCGCTAAAGATTTGAATCCTCCGAAGAGCTGACCGGCTCACGCCGCATCATGACAGTCAGTTTTTGGCTTTCTCTACTGAGGTGCTCATCCAGATAAACCAGGACACAATCGCAGTAGTTCTTCCTTTACTACCCTACCCGATATAGCGGAACATAAGGTAGTAAGCACAGGAGCCGAGCAACCCAACTATTGACCAAAGACATGATTCGAAGCCAATGCATATAATGCTAAATTCGGTGTGCCTAACTATACAGTAAAAGTGTTTAGACTTGTTGCCATAGTGTGGGGCGCAATAAAGCCCCTGGCAGATTACAGCGTACCAAGGTGTACGGATGCAAATTAAAACAACAAAAAGAAAAAATAAAGAAGAAGCTAGTGCCACATATGTTGGGCCGCAAACTGTTTCCATTATAATTTTAATTAATATGTTAGAGCGTACTTGAATAAAAAGTGCGAGAAGCAATAGTGGCTATTTAACATGCCAAGACCAAGGGGGCGCTGTGTACGGGTCCTGAAAACAGGTAGAGTGATTGCCAAGAAGGACATCTAGAGATTCCCCCGCACGTCTGTGTTACTTGCCACCTTGGTGTGTCCGTCCTTCGAAAGGACTGATTATGAGGCCGACGAGAGGGGCCTGTGGAAAGGAAACCTGAAGAGGAAAAAAGAAAAAATGAAAGGATGTGTGTCCAAGGGAGGTCGAGCCTTATTATGGATCACAAGATAGTTATGCCTCCATCTATGCCCATGGTATTTTGAGTGCGTAGTTTTGTATGCGTGGTATGAATGCCGCTTCTTGGTTGGGACTGGGACGGAGGCCGAATTGCTAGTCGAGCTCTTGACGAGCTGGGTCGTCTTGCTGCAGAGTAGTCCGGACTCGTTTGACAGTGTCCGGGAGCTTGGCCGATGAATTAAGGTTCTGCTTAAGTAGGCCGCTTTGTACTTCTGCTACTAACGCAGCGGTGTGCTCCTCGGTATGGAGGGAGCGTTCCGTGTTTCCATTGGCTGTTATGACGCTGTGTGGACCTGGTATCTTGAGCTTAAGATAAGCGTAGTGTGGCACCGCGTTGAAGCATGCAAATGCGGTTCGTCCGAGTAGTGCGTGATAGCCGCTATGAAAGGGGCAGATATCGATGATCAGATCCTCATTTCGGAAGTTGTCCGGAGATCCGAAGACAACCTCTAGTGTGATTGAGCCCATATAGCGCACCTCTACACCTAGTATGACTCCTTTAAAGGTAGTCTTTGTGGGCTTAATTCTCGATGGATTAATGCCCATTTTGCGCCTTGTATCCTGATAGAGCAGGTTCAGGCTGCTACCACCGTCCATGAGGACTCGCGTGAGGTGAAATCCATCAAAGATTGGGTCGACGACTAGTGTGGCTGAACCGCCATGATGGATACTGGTCGGATGGTCCCTGTGATCAAAAGTGGTCGAGCAGGAAGACCATGGGTTGAACTTTGGGGTGACTGGCTCCATCGCGTAGACGTCCCTGAGCACGCGCTTGCGTTCCCTCCTGCGGATGTGGGTAGCGTATATCATGTTTACAGTTTTAACATGGGGAGGGGGGACTTCTTCTATCCCCTTGTGTTCGGTGGCCGGGGCTCCTCGTCATCGTCCTCGCTTTGCGACCCCTTCTCCTTGTTCTCGGTATTTTACTTGCCGGCCTATTTGAAAACCCAACATTCTTTGTTGGTGTGATGGGCTGGTTTGTCAGGAGTGTCGTGTATCTGGTATGGGAGATCGAGTATGCGGTCCAAGCTGGATGGGCCCGAATTGTTCCTTCCGCTGGCCGGACTTGGAGTCGCTGAATCAGGCGTTGACCGCTGTGTCATCGGTATTATCACAGTTGTTTCGATGCTTGTGTGTGTTGCATCGGGGCTTGCCGTTGCTATTTTTGGCTTGAGTGCCAGGTTCGCTTGCAATGTTATTGCTACGGGCTAGCCAGCTATCTTCGCCCGCGCAAAAGCGGGTCATAAGTGCCGTAAGGGCTGCCATGGACTTCGGCTTCTCTTGGCCGAGGAGTCGGGCGAGCCATTCGTCCCGGATGCTGTGTTTAATGGCCGCAGAGTTTTCAGCATCCGGACAGTCGATGATCTGGTTCTTTTTAGTTAAGAACCTAGTCCAGAGTTTCCTGGCTGACTCTCTAGGCTGTTGAATTATGTGACTTAAGTCATCAGCATCCGGAGGTCAAACATATGTACCTTGCAAGTTGTCAAGGAAGGCCTCTTCCAAATCCTCCCAGCTGCCGATGGAGTTTTCAGGCAGACTGTTCAACTAGTGTCGGGCTGGTCCTTTGAGTTTTAGTGGGAGGTATTTGATGGCATGGAGATCATCACCGTGGGCCATGTGAATGTGAAGAAGAAAGTCCTCGATCCATACCGCGGGGTCTGTTGTCCCATCATATGATTCGATGTTTACGGGTTTAAACCCTTCTAGGAAATCGTGCTCCATTACTTTGTGGGGTGAAGCAAAGTGGGTGAGCGGCGCCTCTATATCGGGCCATGTCGCGACATAGCTCAGATGGAGTCCGTCTGCGGTTCTCGGCCCGGGCATGAGTATGACTCTTGCGTCCGGCTAGATAGCCGTTATCTCATGTCGGGGCACGTCCCCATGATCCATAGATCGATCTGTTCTGACCTGCTCTACTGTCCAAGTCATGTTGTAGGTCATATGAGTGTCCCCGAGCTGTTTTATCTCTGCCTTTACGGTGAGGCAAGGCAGGCTGCTTGAGTTGCTGCTTTATCCTGACCACGTGTTGGTCGGTCAGCCGCATTGGGTGATGATGGTACGGGCTCCAACGCCTCATCATCAAACTGAGGTAGCAATTTGCGCTTCGGGTAACTTTTGGCTGGGCGCTTGAGGCCGTATTCCTCAGCTGTCGGGACATCAGTCCATCTATCATTGAGCAGATCTTGATCAGCTTGAAGCTGCTGTTGTTTCTTTTTCAGGCTCCTTGTAGTGGCTATTAGCTGGCGCTTGAAGCGCTCCTGCTCGAGAGGTTCCTCAAGAACGATAAAATCCTCGGTGCCGAGGCTCGCCTCATCCTCGGAGAGCGGAAATAATTACTGTCCTCTGAGTCTTTGTGCATGGCCTATTCATCATGGCTAACTTGCCCATCTTCCCGTTCATCTTGTTCGGAAGTTGCCTCAACGGGGTCTTCATTGTCTTCAGCACCGTCCGAAGTGTTATCTTCTGCTGCATCGGTGTTGCTGTCTTTGCTGTGGCGTGACTTAGAGCGGCGCCACTGACGCCGGCGCTTTGGTTGTATCTCGGGAGGTTTATCCTCAACTGGATGTTCCTTGTCATCATCGCTATTCTCTTTTGGTGCATCCACCATGTATACGTCATACGGGGAAGTGGGAAGCGAAATTCTCCGTCATCAGCCTCTAGTTCAAACCGGATATAATTCGGTTGTGAGTCCCCCGCTAAGGAGGGCGGGGGGTGGGAAGCGAAATTATCCGTCATCAGCCTCCAGTTCGAACCGGATATAATTCGGTTGTGAGTCCCCCGCTAAGGAGAGTGTTTCTAATGAGTTTAGCATGTTGCCTAAATGCGAGTGCCGGAAGATGTCCGCGGAGCTGAACTCAACGATCGATGCCCGATCAAGCTCCTCATGTGCGAACACACATGCTTCGGAGTCTGTAGCCAGAAGCATGCCCAAGGTTTTGGTAACACAGATCTCACTTGAGGTTGGGTCTGTGTGCGGATCCAACGCCGCTGAGTCTACGGCCTCCGTGGTGGGGTTGAGCCTCCCGTCCTCGGATGGCAAGATCTGCTCTGGATCTAGAGCCGGAGCAGTTGCAGGTTCTATCTCCTCTGTGTGGTTTGATGACATATTTAAGTCATGTTCATCGTGGTAACAGGGAGCGGCTACTGCCGCGGTCTCGAATTCGTCGAAGATCAAGTCTTCGCGGATGTCCACGACATAGTTCAACCTTCCAAACCTAACTTGATGGCCAGGGGAATAGCTATCGATCTGCTCTAGATGGCCAACCGAGTTGGCCCACAGTAGGAAGCAGCCGAACACTAAGATCTGTCCGGGGAGGAAGGTTTCTCCCTAGACAATGTTGTTGTGGATGATTGACGGGGCAATCAAACCTCTTGACGATGACATAGCGGAACTCCCAATGAAAGCACCAATGTCGGTGTCAAAACCAACGGATCTCGGGTAGGGGGTCCCGAACTGTGCGTCTGAGGTTGATGGTAACAGGAGACAGGGAACACAATGTTTACCCAAGTTCGGGCCCTCTCGATGGAGGTAAAACCCTACGTCCTGCTAGATTAATATTGATGAGTATGGGGGTTACAAGAGTTGATCTACCACGATATCATAATGGCTAAAACCCTAGAAGTCTAGCCTATCTGATTATTATTATTCTTTTCCCTATCAACTAAACCCTCCAACTTATATAGACACTGGAGGGAACTAGGGTTGTACAAAGTCGGTTACATAGAAAGGAAATAGTACATCCGGCCACCTAGCTTGCCATCCACGCCAAGGAGAGTCCCATCCGGACATGGGTGAAAGTCTTCGGTCTTGTATCTTTGTAGCCCATCAGTCCGGCCCATGTCCAACAGGGCAGACGCCCGAGGACCCCTTACCAGGACTTCCTCAAAATCGTAGGTTGTTTTCAGATGCCATTGACCATAGGTAGACATGTTTTCCCCTCAAACCTAATAATTTTGGAGTCCCAAGGATTGGATATAATATTAGGTATGGATTGGTTATCGAAGTATGGAGGAAACATCGATTGTGCTAGTAAGTTAATCTTACTCACCACCCCAGAGGGAAAAAGGATCAAGCATGTGTCTAGGCATGCATCAAGGAGGACCCAAGTAAATTCTCTCTCGGGAGTTGTTCAGGAGGAAGTGCCTGTTGTGAAGGATTACCCGGATGTATTACCAGAGGAACTACCAGGCATGCCACCAGATCGAGACATAGAATTTTTGATAGAGCTGTTGCCAGGCACCGGACCGATATTAAAGAGACCGTATCAGATGCCCGCAAATGATCTGGAGGAAATTAAGAAGCTGATTAAGGAGTTATTGGAGAAAGGATACATTCGACGAAGTTCATCACCGTGGGGAGCCCCAATGCTCTTGGTTGAGAAGAAGGATGGATCTTTGAGAATGGTTGTTGACTATCGCGCATTGAATGAAGTGACGATCAAGAATAAGTACCCACTACCGATGATCAACGATTTGTTTGACCAGCTGTAGGGAGCAAAACTATTCTTGAAGATCGATCTACGATCAGGATACCACCAGTTGAAGATCCGAGAAAAGGATATACCTAAGACAACTTTTACCACAAGGTACGGGCTATATGAGTATACGTTTATGTCATTTGGATTGACAAATGCTCCTGCCTATTTCATGATCATGATGAACAAGGTGTTTATGGAGTTTTTGGATAAGTTCGTTGTGGTGTTCATTGATGATATTTTGGTATACTCGAAGAATGAAGAGGAACACAAGGAATACTTGCGCTTAGTTCTCGAGAAGCTCAGGGAACATCAGTTGTATGCCAAGTTTAGCAAGTGTGAGTTTAGGTTGAAGGAAGTTGGATTTCTTGGACATGTTATATCAAGAGAAGGAATATTAGTAGACCCTACCAAGGTTCAGTCTATAACTGAGTGGTTGGCACCCACCTTAGTTGGGGAGACCCGTAGTTTTCTGGGACTGGCAGGATATTACAGGAGGTTCATTAAGAATTTCTCCAAGATTGCGAAACCCATGACAGAATTATTGAAGAAGGACACCAAGTTCAAATGGACCGAGGAATGTGAATCCAGTTTTCCGGAGTTGAAGAAACGTTTGGTTACAGCCCCAGTGCTGATTCTTCGGGATATACGCAAGGATTTCCAAGTGTATGGCGACGCTTCTTGCTTAGTACTTGGAGGAGTACTTATGCATGATCGAAGAGTTGTTTCATATGCTTCACGACAACTTCGACCGCACGAGTTGAATTATGCCACGCATGATTTGGAGTTAGCAGCCATGGTGCATGCGCTCAAGACCTGGAGACATTTTCTTATGGGAAACCGATGTGATGTGTACACGGATCACAAGAGTTTGAAGTACATTTTCATGCAGAAGGAGCTGAATCTCAGGCAAAGGAGATGGTTGGAGCTCATAAAGGATTATGATATGAAGTTGCATTATCACCCTGGGAAGGCAATTGTCGTAGCAGACGCTTTGAGCCGACAGAGTTATGCCAATACCCTCATAAGCAGAGGATAACCGCAGGAGTTAGTTGACGATCTCAAGGAACTTCGTTTGGAGATAGTTCCAAGAGGTTTTGTCACAACAATGGAGGTTCAGTCTACATTATTGTGGAAGATTCGAGAATCTCAGAAGGATGATAAGGAAATCCCTGAGATAAAGGAGAAAATGAGCAAAGGAAAAGCCAAGGGTTTCCGTGAGGACGAGCACGAGACTTTATGGTTTGAGGATCGTATATATGTTCCCAATAATGCGGAGATCAGGAAATTAATACTTCAGGAAGCTCATGACTCGCATACTCGATTCACACAGGAAACACCATGGATTTGAAGGAATGTTTCTGCTGGACAGGAATGAACAAGGATATTGCTGAGTATGTAGCAGTATGTGATGTATGTCAAAGAGTGAAGGCAGAACATCAGAAGCCAGCAGGATTACTGCAACCTATGCCGATACCCGAATGGAAGTGGGACAAGCTTGGCGTGGATTTTATCACCGGATTACCTAGGACCCGATCAGGATATGATTCAATCTGGGTAGTAGTTGATCATTTGACAAAGGTAGCTCACTTTATCCCAGTGAAGACCACCTATACAAGCACAAAGTTGGCCAAGATATATATGACCAGGATCATATGTCTGCATGGAGTTCCGAGGACCATCGTATCAGATAGAGGGACATACTTTACCTCGAAGTTTTGGAATCAGTTGCACCAGACTTTGGGTACCAGGCTAGAGTTCAGTACAGCCTTTCATCCGCAGACAGATGGACAGACCGAGAGAGTCGATCAGATTCTTGAGGACATGTTGAGAGCGTGTGCGCTAGATTATGGATCTAGTTGGGATGGCAATTTGCCTTACGCAGAGTTCTCATACAACAACAGTTATCAGGCTAGGTTGAAGATGGCACCTTTTGAAGCTCTGTATGGAAGAAGGTGCAGGACCCCGTTAATTTGGGATGAAGTTGGAGACCGTCAGTTGTTTGGGCCAGATTTGATCAAAGAGTCTGAAGAGAAGGTTAAGTTGATTCGAGATAGACTAAAGATAGCTCAGTCCAGGCAGAAGAGTTTCGCCGATACGAAATGTAAGGAGGTAGTCTACGAAATTGAGACATAGCATATCTTCGAGTGTAACCACTACGAGGAGTTAAACGATTTGGAGTTAAGGGAAAGTTAGCCCCGAGATTCGTAGGACCATACCGAGTTCTAGAGCGTATGGGAGAGGTTGCCTATAAGTTGGAGTTACCTGATGGACTGTCAGGAGTTCATGATATGTTTCACGTTTCCTAGTTGAAGAAGTGCCATGCAGAGATGACGATATTCCTCTGAGAGATAGAGTGCCCCTGGAAGCAATTCAGTTGGATAGTGATCTGACCTATGAGGAGAAGCCCATCAAGATTCTCGAGTTTGCCAGCCGAGTTACACGCAGCAAGGTTATCAAGTTTGGCAAAGTTCAGTGGAGCCACCATACCGAAGATGAAGCCACCTGGGAACGAGAGGAAGACCTACGGAAAGACCACCCACACACCTATTTTCTAGCCAACCCAAATCTCGAGGTAGAGATTCATCTTAAGGGGGGTAGGTTTGTAACATCCCAAATTTTCAACTTGGATGTTATACACAGGTCATCATATGATATCATATTTTATTTGCATTTTGGTTGCGATCCTAGAAATCTTAAGAAACTCAAGGACCCAAGGAGAGAGTTGGAGATTTCATTATTTTCATATTTGAATTCCCTCAAATTTGAAAAGAGGATCATTTTGATTTTAATAATTTCTCTCTCCGAAATATTTCCAATACTAAAATAATGAGAGGAGATAAAATGACTTCTCCAAAATCTGAGAGGAATGTTGGAGGAAAATATTAAAATTAAATAAATATTTTATTTGAAATTTTATCACGATTTTTTTTGAATTAGAAAAATATGCATTTTTCGAAACTGCATAATTAGGCCAGAAAAATGTTCACCTCGTTCTATATTTTATTTAGATGGTGAAAATTGTTTTTGGCATTTTTAGAATTTTCTATATTTATTTAGGATTTTTCTTTGGTGGATTTTTTTTAAGTAGGTCGCGCGCCGAACTGGGCCGGCCCAGCTGGGAGCCAGGCCTCGGCCCAGCGCCTCGCTGCCTCGCGCGCCGAACTCAGTCTGACTTGAATGATTCTTTTTGCAAATCAAGGCGCTGCGCTTGATCGTAGTTTCAGTTTCGTAGCTACGATTTGAATGATTCTTTTTGCAAATCGAAGCTCTTCATTTGAACTTTCAGTTTGGACTTTCTTATCTGAATTTCACCAATGCATCTATGCTTGAGTGCTTATGTATGCTATTGTTTTTTGCGATAGAATTTCCGGAGTGTGAAGCGTGCTACTACTAGTCTCTAGGCTTTGCAGATCGTCAGCAAGGCAAGTAACACTTTGATCATATCCCTTTATTACCCAGTTTTATGCATTAGATTCAATCCTCAAACAATGCATGAGTAGGATCTACTTAACATGTGGGTTTTGGGAAGTAGATGATGAGGTAGAACCTATTGCACTTTTTTATCAAACCTTGGAAGTTACTTCTACGTTATGCTTATACCGCTATGCTATGCTTGTAGACGTGGTTTGCTTGAGTGTATCCATGACAGATGTGAGAGTTGTTAAATAATGGTTAACTTAAGGTGGCTACTTTAATACACATCTGGGTGGATTGGTTGAGGCACCCTGGAGCACCCAGTGGTTGTCTGGGCACCTGGAGCAATCCAGAGCTGTCCTGGGATATCCCGGAGTATCCATGTGATCATCCTACGGTTTGCTACTCAGGCTCAAAGGGATCATAAGATTATTAATGCTAGAAACTATGGTGCACAGCCACAAGCCATTATGGGCTCTGGCATAGTTGAGTAAGTTGTGGGAATCCTTTCCATGATGGTCTAGCAGATGTAGGGGATTGTAGGTGTATCGGCCTATCTATCGGTTAAGGGGACCTCTTCAGAAAGACCGTGTCTTGGTCATCCGTTTCTCAAACATCATGCAATGCGAGAAATTCAACGGAGGAGATCGAGTCTTGTGGGGAAATGTTCGCAAACCTCTGCAGAGTGTACAAACTAATCATGGTTAGCTGTGTTCGTGGTTATGGACATCTTGAGTATCTGGTACTTGAATTATTTATTTGATCTCATCACTCTTAGTTAATTTAGTTGGGCTGTTAAATTACTTTTAACTGGGATTGAGTTGGAGGAACATTCTCAATGTTTATCTACTACCATGATGGTTAAACAAAATATATTCCTTTGTTGTAGTGAAATTTGGCTTTTTGCAAAAACATGATAACCATAGAGCCTCCACCAGCCATATATGCATATAGTTATAGCTGTTACATGTTCATTGCTCTACAGTATTATTTTGCCAGCATATTCCATGTGCTAACCCATTTTTGGGCTGCAACGTATTATGTTGCAGACTTTTTAGACGATGAGTAAGGTGCGCTAGGTCGTTGTCGTCCACTCAGCTATGCCGTTGGAGTTGATGGACTCACTTTATCTTTGAAGCCTTCCGCTGTTATCTTAGTTAGATGGCCTTAAGCCATATTATTGTAATAAGTTCTCTTTTGATACTATTGATGTATTAAGTGTGTGATTGCACTCTGTTATAAATACTTCAAGTACTGTGTGTGTCAGCATTATCGATCCAGGGATGACACTTATGCTACCAGGGGTGTCTCTCTCAGTTGCAAACAATCACGCACTAGCTATCTTCGTGTATCTCCTCACCTCGCTTTTATATCTCGGAGATGCATGAGTGATATAATTGCATAAGAAAGGAAAAAACACACACTCTCTCTAATTTATCGTTTGTTGTCCCTTTCTTTTTCGCACACACACTCTTTTTGCACACTCACTCATTCTCCTTCAAACGCTTGATCTCTCTCGACTTAGACACTCTCTTCGGTCCATAGCATATAGATTTATTGAAAAGTCAAACATCACAAAGTTTGACCATGTACGTGGAGAATTTTTTTTACATCTAGAACGACAAACATATACCATTAGATTCATCATGAGATGTAGTTTCATATGATGTATCTTTTGTATTGTAGATATAAATAACATTTGCGTAAACCTGATCAAAGTTTCCAAAGTTCAACTTCTAAAAAATTTACATGCACTACATTATCGAGCAGATGGAATACTCTTTCCCCCTCTCAGCTACCTGATGCACCACTCAGCCTTATCGGGGCTCTTCTATCTCTCTCAAACTTTATATCTCCCTGGTTCACATCTACACATGTCTCACTCACGCTACATATAGACCCATCCAAGACTCTCCGCCCTTGTTCTCTATCTATGTGACATGCACTCCCTAAGTACCATAATCACTCACACCATCATAGGCGCACGCATTCCCCCTAAGTATGATTATCTCTCACTAGCCATCAGGAACAGACGTATTGTCTCCTTCCATCCATACGTCTATCTCGATATCTCTTGGGGTATCTTCTATCGCGCACACACCTTGTTACTCGATCTCCCACCCATGTAGTCCCATCATGATCTCCAGGGGATCTCTCTATGACAAACATACACTCTCTCCTCCACATGTCTGCACTTTCTCTGTACATCTCTCTCGACTTGTCTCCCTTGTTTGTCAGACCCCTCTGGGCCACATGCTAGGGGTCTTTCTCTCTCGGTTGCAAACAACCACACACTGTCTCCTCACCTTGCTTCCGTTGTCGAAGATGCATGTGTGATATGTTTGCATAAGACACACACGCCTTTTCTCTACTTTTATCATGTGTTGTCCATGTCTCTTTCACACACGCACACACACTTTTTTCACTCACTCTTTCTATTTCTCTCCCCCTCTCTCTAGTTAGGGACTCTCTCACGTCCATAAGCATATGGATGTTTTGAAAAGTCAAACCTCAGAAAAGTTTGACCAGGTATATGTGGAGAAAAACATTTACATCTGGAACGATCATTAGATTCATCACAACATGTACTTACTTTATCCTATCATTTATCTTTGGTATTGTAGATATAAGTAATTTCTTTATAAACTTGGTCAATGTTTCAAAAGTTTGAGTTTAAAAAAAATGTTGGCACTACATTATCGAACGGAGGGAGTAGCTCTTTCTCTCTCGGATATCTCTAATGGGCCTCCCCTCTCACTCGAACTCTCTATACCAACGGATTATATGCTCACTGTGTCAGCGTGTAGATCCGTATATTGTTTAGTTGATCGGTTAACCAGTCCACATGCTGCCTTGTCAGCTCGTGTTCTCTATCTTCATGTGCTGGCCCATGTGGCAGTGGGTGAAAATAAGTAAACTAGAGGCCCATCTGACACGTGGTGAAGTAAACAAAGTTGAAACCACTTGGGGGTAGCACCCCGCACACTAGTAAATTGAGGGCGCATTGAGGACACACTTCTTCCGCGTGAAGGACGCACTCGCGCACAAATCACCACTGTGCGGCGGCATGCAAAGAAGGACGCACTCGCGCACACCCAGCAGGCCAGCACACAACACACACCAGCACACGTGTACACCAGCATCGCCGCCGGTTGAGATGGACGGAGAGGCATCCAACAAGCGGAGGCGGCTCGAGCCAAAACCACATCCGGCGAGCCTGGACTTCATCAGCAGCCTCCCCGACGACATGCTACTCGTCATCATCGGCCTCCTCCCCACCAAATCTGCCCTGCGGACCGCCCTGCTCTCCCGGTGATGATGCCCCCTCTGGCGCCATGTCACCCTCAACCTCACCGTCGACACCTGCTTTGACATCCACACGTTCAGTACCAACTACAAGGTCCAAGCTAAATTCGACGAGTGGTTCTTATCCCCCGCCCTAAATCAGCTCGAGGAGCTCAACTTTGAAGCTGGAGGATTTCGCTCTCTACCATCGTCCGTGCTCCGCCTCATGCCAATGCTGCGCCACGCCAGCTTTAGCTCCTGCCATCTTCCCCAGATTAATGTCATGCCCACCCTTCTTCTCCCTCAACTCAAGCAGCTCGACGACGTTGTCATCTCGAAGAAGGCTATGGCGCACCTGCTCCGCAGCTGTTCTGCACTCGAGTACCTTCGTCTTGAGTAGATTCATGGGTTTATTAGCCTCCACATTGCCTCGACGAATCTCCGATGGATTTATGTGTCTTGCTGGCCCCGCAACAAGACATCAATTGGGAAGAGATCACTCCAGCTGTTCTGGGTTATGGTTATTGAGGATGCGCCTTTCCTTGAGAGATTGCTTGTATTTGATCTAGAAGGTCCAACAAAAATCAGGATCATTGACGCGCCGAAATTGACAGTGTTGGTGTACTTGTCTGCCAAATTTTCCGAACTCTTCATTGGATCTGTAATCGTTCAGGTACAACACTCATCTTCTTCTCCATCTTCTTGAAATTTACATTTTTAATTTATTCTTCTTGTATTTACGACTATCTTCCAAAAAATGATTCCCACAAACTTGACCCAGTCTATGCGCACAATGAAGATCTTGGCAATAAAATCTATCGGCCCCAATCTGGATCAAGTTGTTGGATTCCTTACATGCTTTCCGTGCACGGAGAAGCTACTCATCGAGATGAAACTTCTTTCTTATTAGTGAATGGTAATCACAACGTAGCTCAATTTTTTTCGTAACTTTCCCAAATTACGATGAGAAGTGTAGTGTTCAAAACTGCACCTATGCACTACACTGAAAGAAATGTTTTTAGTATTTTTTATCACGTGATCACCTGCATCGTTTTTTTGTTGTACTACTATAGTCGCCTAGGCTAGTCATAGTGGAAAGTAACTTAGAATAGTAATTTTATGGTTACCCAAAGAGCAAGTACTACCTCCGTCCTGGTTTACTCTTCCTCTTTTGTAGTATCAAAATTTGACCATAGATTTAACTGACAAAATGATAATGCATGTCACTAAAAATTATATCGTTGGATTCGTATTTGAACACAATTTCAAATGGTATAATTTTTGGTGCATGCATTGGCATTTTCATAGGTAAATCTATGGTCAAAATTTTACTCTAAATACAAGGTAGTACAAAAGCGGGCTATAACGGCCCTCCACTATGTTGGCCAAAACACGTGCCAAATTCACCTGTGATGCATTTGGCATCGATGCCCCTCCATTGCTCACCTGGTGCCCCAATCTGAATCACCTACTTTGCTCTGGTGCCAAATTAACTCACGCAATGAAAAAACACATGCATGGGAGAGAGAGAGAGGACTGAGGCAATAAAAAATACTTTTTTGGGAGAGTGAGAGGCTGGAGTAGTTGGTTCGATTGATTTTTTTATACATGTGGGTCTGTGTGCACAACGGTGCCAACTGATACGTCCATTTTGCATCATGCTTTTATATTAATATTTATTGCATTATGGGCTGTTATTACATGTTATGTCACAATACTTATGCCTTTTCTCTCTTATTTTACATGGTTTACATGAAGAGGGAGAATGCCGGCAGCTGGAATTCTAGGCTAGAAAAGGAGCAAATATTAGAGACCTATTGTACACAACTCCAAAAGTCCTGAAACTCCACGAAAGTTAGTTTTGGAATATATTAAAAATATTGGGAGAAGAAAGCACCAGAGGGGACCACCCACTATCCACGAGGGTGGAGGGCGCGCCCCTGCCTCGTGGGCCACCTGGAAGCCCCCAGATGCCCATCTTCTGGTATAAGGTGTCTTTTCCCTAGAAAAATCATAAGGAAGCTTTCGGGACGAAGCGCCACCGTCTCGAGGCGAAACCTTGGAGGAAGCAATCAAGGGCTCTGGCGGAGCTGTTCTACCGGGGAAACATCCCTCCGGGAGGGGGAAATCGTCACCATCGTCATCACCATCGATCCTCTCATCGGGAGGGGGTCAATCTCCATCAAAATATTCACCAGGACCATCTCCTCTCAAACCCTAGTTCATCTCTTATATCCGATCTTTCTCAAAACCTCAGATTGGTACCTGTGGGTTGCTAGTAGTGTTGATTACTCCTTGTAGTTGATGCTAGTTGGTTTATTTGGTGGAAGATTATATGTTCAGATCCTTTATGCACATTAATACCCCTCTGATTATGAACATGAATATAATTTGTGAGTAGTTACATTTGTTCCCGAGGACATGGGAGAAGTCTTGTTATAAGTAGTCATGTGAATTTGGTATTCGTTTGATATTTTGATGAGATATATGTTGTCTTTCCTCTAGTGGTGTTATGTGAACGTCGACTACATGACACTTAACCATTGTTTGGGCCTAGGGGAAGGCATTGGTAAGTAATAAGTAGATGATGGGTTGCTAGAGTGATAGAAGCTTAAACCCTAGTTTATTTATTGCTCCGTAAGGGGCTGATTTGGATCCTTATGTTTCATGATATGGTTAGGTTTACCCTAATTCTTCTTCTATAGTTGCGGATGCTTGCAAGGGGGGTTAATCGTAAGTGGGGTGCTTGTACAAGGAAGGGAAGTACCCAAGCACCGTTCCACCCACATATCAAAATATCAAAGTAACGAACGCGAATCATATGAGCATGATGGAAACTAGCTTGACAATAATTCCCATGTGTCCTCGGGAGCGCTTTACTTTATATAAGAGTTTGTCCAGGCTTTTACTTTGATAAAAAAAGTATTGGGCCACCTTGATGCACCTTGTTTACTTTTGTTACTTGTTACCCGTTATGAATTACCTTATCACAAAACTATCTGTTACCGATAATTTCAGTGCTTGCAGAGAATACCTTACTGAAAACTGCTTGGCATTTCCTTTTGCTCCTTGTTGGGTTCGACACTCTTACTTATCAAAACGATGACGATAGATCCCCTATACTAGTGGGTCATCCAGACTCTTTTCTGGCGCTGTTACCGGGGAGTGAAGCGCCTTTGGTAGGTGGAATTTGGTAAGGAAAAATTTATAGTGTGCTGAAATTTACTGTCACTTGTTACTATGGAAAATAATCCTTTGAGGGGCTAGTTCAGGGTATCTTCACCCCGACAAGTAGAGCAAAGAGTTGCTCCTCAACCTACTGAACCTACTGAAAATGTTTACTTAGAAATTCCTTCAGGTATGATAGAGAAACTGCTAGCCAATCCTTTTACAGGAGATGGAACATTACATCCTGATGTGCACCTAATCAATGTGGATGAAGTTTGTGGATTATTTAATCTTGCATGTATGCCCGAGGATGTTATCAAGAAGAAGGTCTTCCCTTTATCTTTGAAGTGAAAGGCATTGACATGGTTTAGGCTATGTGATGATATTGGATCATGGAACTACAACCGATTGAAATTGGAATTTCATCAAAAGTTTTATCCTATGCTTCTGGTTCATCGTGATCGTAATTATATATATAATTTTTGGCCTCGCGAATGAGAAAGTATTGCTCAAGCTTGGGGGAGGTTTAAGTCAATGTTATATTCATGCCCCAATCATGAGCTCTCAATAGAAATTATTATTCAAAATTTTTATGCTCGGCTTTTTCTCAATAATCGCTCCATTCTCGATACTTCTTGTACTGGTTCTTTTGTGATGAAGACTACTGAATTCAGATGGGATTTATTGGAAAGAATTAAACGCAACTCTGAAGATTGGGAACTCGAAGAAGGTAAGGAGTCAGGTATAACACTTAAGTTCGATTGTGTTAAATCTTTTATGGATGCGATGCTTTTCGTGAATTTAGCACTAAATATGGACTTGACTCTGAGATATTAGCTTCTTTCTGTGAATCTTTTGCTACTCATGTTGATCTTCCTAAGGAGAAGTGGTTTAAATATATTCCTCCCATTGAAGTAAAAGTAGTTGAACCAATTAAATTTGAAGAAAAGGCAGTCACTTATAATGTTGATCCTATTGTTCCTACCGCTTATATTGAGAAACCACCTTTCCCTGTTAGAATAAAGGATCATGCTAAATCTTCAACTGTGATTCGTAAGGATAATGCTAGAACACCTACACCCTCTGAGCAAATTAAAGTTGAACCTAGTATTGCTATGGTTAAGGATATCTTGGTCGATAATATTGATGGGCATGTTATTTACTTCTGTGATGAAGCTGCTAGAATTGCTAGACTCGATACTAAAAATAAACATACACCTATTGTTGGCATGCATGTTGTTTCTGTTAAAATAGGAGATCACTGTTATCATGGCTTATGTGCCATGGGTGCTAGTGTCAGTGCAATACCTTATACTTTATATAAAGAAATTATGCATGATATTGCACCTGCTGAGATAGAAGATATTGATGTTACTATTAAGCTTCCCAATAGAGATACTATTTCACCAGTTGGAATTGTTAGAGATGTTGAAGTCTTGTGTGGGAAAATTAAATATCCTACTGATTTCCTTGTTCTTGCTTCTCCACAAGATGACTTTTGTCCCATCATATTTGGTAGACCCTTCTTGAATACTGTTAATGCTAAGATAGACTGCGAAAAGGATATTGTAACTGTTGGTTTAGGGGTCATGTCTCATGATTTTAATTTTGCTAAATTTCATAGACAACACCATGATAAAGAATTTCCTAGTAAAGATGAAATTATTGGTCTTGCTTCTATTGATGTGCCTCCTAATGATCCTTTAGAACAATATTTGTTAGACCATGAAAATGATATGTTTATGAATGAAAGAAGGGAAATAGATGAAGTATTCTTTAAACAAGGACCTATTTTGAAACACAACTTGCATGTTGAAATTCTAGGGGATCCTCCTCCACCCAAGGGTGATCCCGGGTTTGAGCTTAAACAATTACATGATACTCTTAAATATGCTTATCTTGATGAAAAGAAGATATATCCTGTTATTATTAGTGCTAACCTTTCAGAGCAGGAAGAAGAGAAATTATTGAAAACTCTGAAGAAGCACTCTGATGCTATTGGATATATTCTTGATGATATTAAGGGCATGAGTCCCACTCTATGCCAACAAAAAATAAAATTGGAGAAAGACACTAAACCGGTTGTTGATCACCAATGACGGTTAAATCCTAAGATGAAAGAAGTGGTAAGAAATGAAATACTAAAGCTTCTGGAGGCAGGTATAATTTATCCTATTGCTGATAGTCAATGGGTAAGTCCTGTCCATTGTGTCCCTAAGAAGGGAGGTATTATTGTTGTTCCTAATGATAAAGACGAATTGATCCCACAAAGAACTGTTACAGGTTATAGATGGTAATCGATTTCCACAAATTAAATAAAGATACTAGAAAGGATCATTACCCTTTACCTTTTATTGATCAAATGCTAGAAAGGTTATCCAAACATACACATTTTTGCTTTCTAGACGGTTATTCTGGTTTCTCTCAAATACCCGCGTCGAAAGAGGATCAGGAAAAGACCACTTTTACTTGCCCTTTCGGTACCTTTGCTTATAGATGTATGCCTTTTTAGTTTATGTAATGCACTTGCTACCTTTCAAAGATGTATGACTGCTATATTCTCTGAATTGTGAAAACATTGTTGAGGTTATCATGGATGATTTCTCTGTGTATGGAACTTCTTTTGATGATTTCTTAAGCAACCTTGATCGAGTTTTGCAGAGATGTGAAGAAACTAATCTTTTCTAGAATTGGGAGAAGTGCCACTTTATGGTTAATGAAGGTATTGTCTTGGGGCATAAAATTTCTGAAAGAGGTACTGAAGTTGATAAAGCTAAAGTTGATGCTATTGAAAAGATGCCGTATCCTAAGGACATTAAAGGTATAAGAAGTTTCCTTGGTCATGCAGGTTTTTATAGGAGGTTCATTAAAGACTCCTCAAAATTTTCTAAGCCTCTGACTAATCTCTTACAAAAAGATGTTCCTTTTGTCTTTGATTATGATTGTGTCAAAGCATTTGAAATACTTAAGAAAGCCTTGATTTCTGCACCTATTGTTCAACGACCTGATTGGAATTTACACTTTGAAATTATGTGTGATGCTAGTGATTATGTTGTAGGTGCTATTCTAGGACAAAGAGTTGATAAGAAATTAAATGTTATCCAATATGGTAGTAAAACTCTAGACAGTGCCCAGAGAAATTATGTTACAACTGAAAAAGAATTTTTAGCAGTTATATTTGCTTGTGATAAGTTCAGACCTTATATTGTTGATTCTAAAGTAACTGTTCACACTGATCATGCTGCTATTAAACACCTTATGGAAAAAAAGATGCTGAACCTAGACTTATTAGATGGGTTCTCTTGCTACAAGAATTTGATTCGCATATTATTGATAGGAAGGGAGCTGAGAACCCTATTGCAGACAACTTGTCTAGGTTAGAAAATGTTCTTGATGACCCACTCCCTATTGATGATAGTTTTCCTGATGAAAAATTAGCTGTCATAAATGCTTCTCGTACTGCTCCATGGTATGCTAATTATGCTAATTACATTGTTGCTAAATTTATACCACCTAGTTTCACATACCAGCAAAAGAAAATGTTTTTCTATGATTTAAGACATTACTTCTGGGATGACCCACACATTTATAAACAAGGAGTAGATGGTGTCATTAGACCTTGGGTACCTGAGCATGAACAGGAACAGATCCTACTCAAGTGTCACCCTGAGGCTTATGGAGGACACCACGCTGGAGATAGAAATGCACATAAGGTATTGCAATCTGGTTTTCATTGGCCTAATCTTTTGGAAGATGCCCATTAGTTTGTCTTGTCTTGTGATGAATGTCAAAGAATTGATAATATTAGTAGACGTCAAGAAATGCTTATGAACTATTCACTTGTTATTGAACCACTTGATGTTTGGGGCTTTGATTATATGGGAGCGTTTCCTTCCTCTAATGGGTATACACATATTTTAGTTGGTGTTGATTACGTTACTAAGTGGGTAGAAGCTATTCCAACTAGTAGTGATTATCATAACACCTCTATTAAGATGCTTAAAGAAGTTATTTTTCCGAGGTTTAGAGTCCCTAGATACTTAATGATTGATGGTGGTTCACAATTTATTCATGGTGCTTTTCATAAAATGCTTGCTAAGTATGATGTTAATCATAGAATTGCATCTCCATACCACCCACAGTCTAGTGGTCAAGTAGAACTGAGTAATAGAGAGATTAAATTAATTTTGCAAAAGACTGTTAATAGATCTAGAAAGAATTGGTCCAAGAAACTTGATGATGCATTATGGGCCTATAGAACTGCATATAAAAATCCTATGGGTATGTCCCCGTATAAAATGGTTTATGGAAGAGCATGTCACTTACCTCTTGAACTAGAACATAAGGCATATTAAGCCATTAAAGATCTCAATTATGATTTCAAACTTGCGGTGAGAAGAGACTATTTGACATTAGCTCACTTGATGAGTGGGGAACCCAGGCCTATGAGAATCCCAAACCGTTTAAATAAAAAGTTAAAAGATGGCATGACAAAATGATACAAAAGAGTGAGTTTAATGTAGGTGATTATGTTCTGTTATACAACTCTCATTTAAGATTTTTTGCAGGAGAACACCTCTCTAAATGGGAAGGTCCTTATGTTATCGAGGAGGTCTATCATTCCGATGCCATAAAATCAACAACTTCGAAGGCACAAATCCGAAGGTGGTGAACGGTCAAAGAATCAAACATTATATCTCAGGTAATCCTATAAATGTTGAAACCAATGTTATTGACACTGTAACCCTGGAGGAGTACATAAGGGACACTTTTCAAAACATTTTAGACTCCAAACAGGAATAGGTATGTGGTACGGTAAGTAAACCGACTCCAAAATAGTTTTAATAGCAGTTTTTCTCTGTTTTGGAATATTTAAAAAATAGGAAAATAAGAAGTAGTCCGAAAGGGACACGAGGCATCCACGAGGGTGGAGGGCGCGCCCTACCCCCTGGACGCGCCCCCTGCCTTGTGGGCACATCGTGTGCCCTCCGGACTCTGTTCTCTTGCATGATATTTCTTTTGGTCGGTAAAATTCATTATATAATCTCCCAAAGGTATTGACCACCATACCATGACAAAATCCTCTGTTTTTGTTTTGAGTTGTTTCTGCCACAGATTAGAGCAATATGTCGTCCCAGGATTCGGAGGGAGAAAGCTATGTGGCTGATTACCTTGCAGACCCTAAGGTCTACAAGGACTTGGAGCATTATGGTTGGACCATGGAGGAAGAAGAAGACTATGATCCTAGGGGAAAGGAGGAGACGAGCTCAGATGAATATGAAGCCCCATTACCTCAACCTGGGGACATGCATGTGGAGTTCAAAAAGTCAAGCCTCCCTGATAGAGCAAAGAAACCTAAGATCGATTTATTCCTTTTCGCCTCTTGCAGGAGAACAAATAGGAACTATGCAAAAAGATATTAAGCCTTGAGCAAGAGATCGATGACCTAATGGAGAAAAATGCTATCCTCAAGCGCAAATTAAGGAAGAAGCATACATCATCAACAACTCCATCATCACCACCTCCGAAGAAAGAGACCTAAACACATGGGTATGGGCACTCCCCTTGGCAACTGCCAAGCTTGGGGGAGATGCCCCCGTATCGTATCACCATCACACATCTATCTTTACCGTTTTTCTTAGTTCGATCCTTTTGGTTATATCTTGATCTAGTAGAATAAAGTTTGGTATGATCTAGCTTTGAGTTTTTGTGTTGATCCTTATCTATGTAATGGAGTCCTTGAGCTATATATAATAAATATTAGTCTTGAGTCGAGGGCTTGTTATCTTGCTATGATCTTGAGGGGATAAAAGAAGAAATAAAGAATAAAAAGAAATGAAGAGATCATATTGATCTTATGGAGAGTAATGACTTCACATATAAAGGGTATGATGAATATAAGTTGTTGAGAGTTGACAAACATAGTTTTGGTCATCATTGCAATTAATAGGAAGCAATAAAGAAACAGAGGTTTCCACATATAAATATACTCTCTTGGACATCTTTTATGATTGTGAGCGCTCATTAAAATATGACATGCTAAAAAGTTGATGTTGGACAAGGAAGACAACGTAACGGGTTATGTTTTCCTATATCTCAAATAAACTATATTGTCATGGATCATCCAACATGTTGAGCTTGCCTTTCACCCTCATGCTAGCCAAATTATTTGCACCAAGTGGACATACTACTTGTGCTTCCAAATATCCTTAAACCCAGTTTTGCCATGAGAGTCCACCATATCTACCTATGGATTGAGTAAGATCCTTCAAGTAAGTTGTCATTGTTGCAAGCAATAAAAAATGCTCTCTAAATATGTATGATCTATTAGTGTGGAGAAAATAAGCTTTATATGAGCTTGTGATATGGAAGAAATAAAAGCGACAGATTGCATAATAAAGGTCCCTATCACAAGTGGCAATAAAAAGTGACGTTCTTTTGCATTAAGATTTTGTGCATCCAACCGTAAAAGCACATGACAACCACTGCTTCCCTCTGCGAAGGGCCTATCTTTTATTTTTTTTCTTATACCTTATACAAGAGTCTTGGTGATCTTCACCTTTCCTTTTTACACTTTATCCTTTGGTAAGCACTGTGTGTTGGAAAGATCCTGATATATATATCCAATTGGATGTGGGTTTTCATAAGGCATTATTGTTGGCGTTACCCTTGAGGTTAAAAAGGTTGGGAGGCAAAAGTATAAGCCCCTATCTTTCTTTGTGTCCGATTAAAACTTCATACCCAAAAGTATTGCGTGAGTGTTAGCAATTGTGAAAGACTAAATGATAGTTGAGTATGTGGACTTGCTGAAAAGCTCTTATATTGACTCTTTCCGATGTTATGATAAATTGCAATTGCTTAAATGACTAAGGTTACAGTTTCCTAGTTTTTCAATGAAGTTTCTGATTCATACTTTACATTGTGAATAGATTGTTACTTCAGCATAAGAAATCATATGACAATATATATATGTTTCTATTCTAAGAATGATCATGATGCCCTCATGTCCGTATTTTTTTTTATCGACACCTCTATCTCTAAACATGTAGACATATTTTCGATATAGGCTTCCGCTTGAGGACAAGCGAGGTCTAAGCTTGGGGAGTTGATACGTCCATTTTGCATCATGCTTTTATATCGATAGTTATTGCATTATGAGCTGTTATTACACATTATGTCACAATACTTATGCCTTTTCTCTCTTATTTTACAAGGTTTACATGAAGAAGGAGAATGCCAACAGCTGGAATTCTGGGCTAGAAAAGGAGCAAATATTAGAGACCTATTCTGCGCAACTAGAAAAGTCCTGAAACTCCACGAAAGTCAGTTTTGGAATATATTAAAAATATCGGGCAAAGAAAGCACCAGAGGGGGGCCACCCACTTTCTACGAGGGCGGAGGGCGCGCCCTACCCCCTGGGCGCGCCCCTGCCTCGTGGGCCACCTGGAAGCCCCCCGATGCCAATCTTCTGGTATAAGGTGTCTTTTGCCCTAGAAAAAAAATCATAAGAAAGCTTTCGGGACGAAGCGCCGCCGTCTCGAGGCGGAAACTTGGCGGAACCAATCTAGGACTCCGGCGGAGCTGTTCTGCCGGGTAAACATCCCTCCGGGAGGTTGAAATCGTCATCACCGTCGATCCTCTCATAGGGACGGGGTCAATCTTCATCAACATCTTCACCACCACCATCTCCTCTCAAACCCTAGTTCATCTCTTGGATCCGATCTTTGTCTCAAAACATCACAGTTCTCTCGTTTGGCCCCAACTAGAGGTCCGGTGAGATGACTATACTACACCGTCATGGAGGGGACGTAGCTTCATTGACTTACTGCACCTGCCTTTGGGTGTATGACACATGGGCCCAACAGGTGGCTGGCCCACCTATCATACAGCCAAAGGCAGGTGCAGTAGAGGGCCGAGGAGTAGATGGCCAACACACACGTGAATTCAACGCAGTCTACACTTCTCATATAAAGGCTCCCCGCCAGTCCAATCTACAAAATCCTACGCACCTACGCACCCTAACCGAGGGAAAGAGTGATCACTCCAATCGCAAGATCAGTTGACTAGAAGCTAGACCCATGGAGGCGATGAGCGCGAGCATCAGCCGGCTGTGCCAAATGGTCCATGACGCCGGCCTGTGGCCCGGCACCGAGGAACGTCTCCAGGTCATGCTTGAGGCCGCCAAGGCGAGGGGCCGCTTGGATGACAACTTCGTCTCCTTGTTCGACGAGGTCCTTGTCGGCTTCTGTCGGTGTCAAAACTGGCGGATCTCGGGTAGGGGGTCCCGAACTATGCGTCTAAGGCGGATGGTAACAGGAGGCATGGGACACGATGTTTTACCCAGGTTCGGGCCCTCTTGATGGAGGTAAAACCATACGTCCTGCTTGATTTATTCTTGATGATATGAGTATTACAAGAGTTGATCTACCACGAGATCGGAGAGGCTAAACCCTAGAAGCTAGCCTATGGTATGGTTGTATGTTGTCATACGGACTAAAACCCTCCAGTTTATATAGACGCCGGAGAGGGTTTGGGTTACACAAGGTCGGTTACAAAGGAGGAGATATCCATATCCGTACTACCCAGCTTGGCTTCCACGCCAAGTAGAGTCCCATCCGGACACGAGACGAAGTCTTCAATCTTGTATCTTCATAGTCCAACAATCCGGCCAAAAGATATAGTCCGGCTGTCCGGAGACCCCCTAATCCAGGACTCCCTCAGTAGCCCCTGAACCAGGCTTCAATTACGATGAGTCCGGCGCGCAATGTTGTCTTCGGCATTGCAAGGCGGGTTCCTCCTCCGAACACATCAGAGAAGAGTTTGAGTACCAGGATAGTGTCTGACCATGCAAAATAAATTCCACATACCACCGTAGAGAGAATAATATTTCCACAAATCTTAATCTGCTGACACGCTTTGGCAACATGACATCAGGCCATGGCTCGGTGATTATTCGAACCGTTTTTCTTCAACCAGCTCCACACATAACGCGAGGCGGTTTCTTGACACGTCTTGTCAAAGCAGAGATCGTGTTCCCCTAATTACGGGATTCTCATCAATACGGTCGTGGGTAACCCAACCGTGCCTAGGACTCCTAGATTTTAGGTAAGTCCCAAATGGCCACTAGGAGGACGCTTGATATTCACCCTCTTTATAAAAGGACAAGGCTTTTACTTTTTTCCCTCCCGTGCTCAATCGAATCCTTCCCCCGCCTCGAGTTCTCACACCCAAAGCCCAGGTCAGGTGCTTCGGACCTTCAATCATGTCTGGATCTAGCCTTCAAGGCCGGTGGATGCCCTCCTCCATTACGGAAGAGGATATCAAGAAGTTGAGGGAGGCCAGATACCTGACCGCCGAGGTTTCGCATCGGCTGCCTGCCTGAGGGTAGGTCGCCCCTACTCCCGAACCCAACGAGAACATTATGTTCATCTCCCACTTCCTCCGAGGTCTAGGCCTCACTCTGGATCCCTTAGTTAGGGATTTGATGTTCTATTACGGGTTGGATTTCCACGATCTAGCCCTGGACTCCTTTCTCCATGTCTCATCATTTATTGTCGTATGTGAGACCTTCCTCCGCACTACCCCTCACTTCGGCCTGTGGCTCAAGACCTTTGACGTGAAGCCAAAGATGGTCGAGGGACAGCATGTAGCATGCGGAGGCGCATTAATAAGCAAGATCGCTGGAGCTCCATGGCCAAAGGGTTCCTTTCCAGAGGTGTGCGGATTATGGCAACGGGAGTGGTTTTACATCACAGCTCCTAGAAGTGCCAAGTGGGTGGCTGCCCCTGCTTTCCGCTCAGGCCCTCCACGACAACTGATGTCATGGATTAGCAGAGGGCTAAGCTGGGGTTCAGCCAAGGACGTGCCTATGTTGCAGAGCCGCATCCGGGATCTCCTCGAGAGAGATTTTAATTTGGTTATGGTAGTGCAGGTCATGCTGGTTCATCAAGTCCAGCCTTGCAAATGCTGGCCCCTCCGCATGTGGGAGTTCAACCCAGAAGGACCGCCACTATTCAGAATTTCCTCGGCCTGACGCACGAGGAGATGTATAAATCATTCTTTGGACCTCAAATAGAGTGTCCGGACACTACTAAGGACGTGGGCCTGAGCAGCAACCGCACCGCGGCCCAAGTAAGTAATTCTCTAGCCGAACACACTATCTTTCATTTATCATGACGTCATTCTGAAGAATCGCTTTTTGACCAGGACTAGATAACAAAGGTGAAGATGATCCGGTGTTCGGCCCCCCTTCCTGAAGGCTTGGACAATCCGGTGCTGGAGAAGATGCTCGAGCCAGCACCTTGCCCGGTGCCCTCAAAGGAAGATAAAGGGGGGAATAAAGAGTGCGAAAGCGGGCCTCCACCGCTACCTATTCCGACCGAGGGAACGAGCGCCTCCATGAGGGAGGATAACCAAGGGGAGGAATCTAACATTCTCTCACCCCGGGGAAGGAGGAGGACTACCTCTGAATATCCAGAAACCAAGGTTTCCAAACGGGAGAAGAAATCTCCACCAGAGGGTCCTGCCTTGGAGGGTGCTCTTGCCGCACAAATTCCGCGCGGAGATCAGCCCTCTAACGAGATGTAAGTAATCAAAAGGTACTTTAATAGTGAAGATATACTACCTCACCTCTGAGGAAAATAACCGAAGCATTTATCTTGCAGTTTGGATCTTAGCCCTTCTCAGCAGAGCTCGTCTTTCGGGGATCTTCTTCCGGAGATGATGGAGAGCGAAACGCCTCCCCCGCTCAAGAAGCAGGCAACCTTGAAGTGTCGTCATGGAGGGCCTCGCCGGATCAGGTGAGGCCAGAAGATAATCCTATGGTAGCCCGAAGTCCCCCGTATCCGGCTCTTGAAGAGAGCAACCAAAACAATCCGGCACCATCTGGTATGTGGTCGGACGCACTGAGGGATCTGCTAGAGCGAGGAACTATCTCAGAAGAACACCGTACATTGATGTGTACGGTGATTGAAAGGATTTCGTCCGCCAAAAGCGGGTTGCATGAAGCCTTTATGAGTCTACTGACGGGGTTTGAGGTACGTGAAATGATATACATTTGTGATAGTACCGCACATTTTTAGGACAGCGGCAAACTGAGGATCGTAGTCCCAGGTAATAACCATACCTCTTTTATGTGCAGGTGGTGGAAGCTCCGGTGGCTAGCCGGACTAATGAGTTTGCCGAACTAAAGCGGCAACTGGACGGGGCAGATGCCGACATTGAGCTTGTTAACAAGCAGCTTGATGAGGCACATGGTAAGTGATGTTTTCTGGTGAATGTCACATAGGAAGAGCAGCGTGATGCCAGTATCTTTAATATGTTGTGACTGCAGATGGACCTGCCACCGTGGAGACCCTTCGGGCGGAATTTGCCCGAGCCAAAGAACAAGCAAGGAGTAGTAATGCGGCTGCTTTGAAGGCGGCCGAAGTGTTGAGCGCCAAGAAGGCCGCGCATTGCGAGAACTAAGAGAAAATGGCCAAGATGGCTATAAAGTTAAAAGACACTTCCGACCGTTGCCAGTTCCTTGAAGAAGAAAACCGAGCGAAGGCGACGGACCTTGAAAAGGCCACGATGGCGACCAAAGACACCCGCTCTGCTATGAGGGCAAAGAAGGAAGAGCTGCGTGAAGCTGGTGATAATGTGGGTGGGAAGCCCTTTTTGCTACGGAGGAAGTTCGGAGATCCGTGGTATGCCCCTCTGGATTGGCTGTGGAGTTTGGCAGGCACATATCTGGATTTGACGGCGAGTGCTATCGATGCGGCTGAATACTTCCGAGATCAAACAGATCATGAAGTGGACAAGCTATTCTGATCGCAGTTTAACGTTCTAGAGTGTCCGCTTCCACTAACTGATCATCTTGTCGAATGGGCCGAACTCAATAGATTGTCCGGACTCGCCATGAGGTCCGTCGTAGATCATCTGTGGCCGGAAAAGCCGAAGCCGAACAACTATTTTGGCTTAGTGCAGCAGTTCCTTTGTGCGGTGCCACGCATTAATGCGATGAAGAGGTCGGCGTGCATAGAAGGATCGCGGATGGCCCTTGCCCGTGTCAAAGCATACTGGGCGGAGATGGATGCTACCACTGTTGCGGCGCAGGTTTCATCCATAGGCCGAGTGGCTGCCGAGCACTATTTTGAAGAAGTTCTTGAGGGTTCTCGTTTGATAGAGGCCCAGTGCTCGAAAAATATTATGTTTGAGTGACATGTACCCATTGTAAAAACAATGTTTTATTGAATTTATCAAGGCTGTATTTATACTTGTGCCCGAAAGTATTGTGATGCCTCCTGTGCGTCTGTTTATGTAGACATGTATATAACCTAAAAGATTGCAGTCGTCGGCTTCAGCCCCCACGCATATAATGTGGGGGTGTTCGCAGAAGACGCGTATTCACACTTAATCCAACGTCTTGGTCCTAATAAGGAGGTGATAGCGCAACGAACTAGGCAACCGGACTATAATGCTTTAACACTTTCGCTTAGCCATAGGAGTTTGACAGTGGGGCTACTATATAGCCCCTGGTGGCTCCGCACTCTCCCGCATTCAGGGTGCATACATGGCTGGCCGGGAAACGGTCCTTCGTTAAGGCGGAGGAATTCTAAGATTCCGATAGGTCATCGAGTGGTTGACCAGTCTCGCGCTATATCATGACAGTCAGTTTCGGCTTTCTCTACTGAGGTGCTCGTCCAGATGAACTAGGGCACAATTGCAGTAGTTCTCTTGGTGCCGCCTTAGGCGATAGAGCGGAACGTAAGGAAGCAAAACACATGAGACGGACAAACCCAACATTTGACCAAAGACATGATTCGGAGCTGATGCATATAAGGCCAAACTCGCAACGCCGAACACTCCCTAAGGTATTCGGTCTTTATGGTGTGAACCAGGACTAAACAGTGCCCTTTGTAAGAAGCCCCTTGTGTCTAGGTACATGCATTATTCTAATGTGGCCACATGCCAAGACGTCAGCATCCTTCTCCATTGTACCGGGAATCCAAGGGATGTGTATAAACAAGAGACAGTAAAAAAGGTTGACGCAGGGTCTTAATCTAAAAAGAATCCTTGGAACGGGTCCCTGCTGCACGTCTGCGCCTGTGTCTCTGTTGTGCCATATCCTGGACGGGTGTAGCACGATGGTCATCTGTAAAAGAGAGGAACTTAGGTGAAAAGTTGTCGTGCAAAAAGGTAGGTTTAAAGAAACCATGTACAATTCAAGATGAGTAAAAATTACCACTTGTCTGCGTGCGTTGAGCCCCTTGTATTTGTAATAGGGGTGTGGCTATCAAACATGTATGAATTACATATAGCTGCGCCGGACTCGTCTAACCGTGTCCGTAGTCTTGACGACCTATCAAATGCTTTAGTTGGTGAGGCTGTTTTAGTGTGCGGCTGCCAAGGCAGCCATACTCTCTTCCGCGTGCAAGGATCTCTCAATATTTCCATTTACTATAATGATGCCATGTGGACCGGGCATCTTAAGCGTGAGGGAAGCATAATGCGGTATTGCATTAAAGTGAGCGAAAGCTTCGCGTCCAAGTAGTGCTTGCTAGCCACTTTGGAATGGCGCAATGTGGAAGGTTAAATTTGTGCTATGGAAGTTATCGGGGAAGCCGAATATAACCTCCAGTAGCAGGGAGCCCGTGCAATGAGCACCTGGGCCTGGCGTTACTCCTTTAAAGGTAGTATTGCTGTGGCAAATTTTCATTGGGTCTATCCCCATTTTGCGTACTGTTTCCTGATATATCAGGTTTAGACTGCTGCCACCGTCCATCAGGACTCGTGTGAAGTGGTATCCGTGAATTATTGGATCTAATACCAAGGCAGCCCATCCTGCGTGCCGGATACTTGCCGAGTAATCCTGATGGTCGAAGGTGATCGGTTGAGACGGCCAGTGGTAGAACTCCGCGGTGATAGGCCCTTGGGCATATTTATTTGGGAGTGCCGCTTTGTTTTTCCCCTTTATCATGTGTAACACGTTTACTGCTTTGACTTTTGGTGGAAATTTCTTCTGTTCCCCAGTGCTTTGCTTGCAAGGCTCATCCTTGTCTTTGCTTGACGTATCCTGCCCCTTGTGTTCGGCGTTGAGCTTGCCGGACTGCTTGAAGACCCAACATTCTCTTTGGGTATGATTTGCAAGTTTATCGGGGGTGCTATGGATCAGACATATTTGGTCCAGAATTTTGTTTAGGCTGGACAGTTTATCTCTGGCGCCTTTAGAGGGCGGCTTTTGCTGACCTGGCCGAGAGCTTCTGAATCCGGCGTTTACCACCGTGCTCTTCGGGCTGTCTTCTTTATTCCGGCGCTTATTATTTCTGTTGCGTCGTGATTTCCCGTTTCCATCTCTAACTTTGGATGTACTTGGGTCGTTGGTGCTGCATCGGGCTAGCCAGCTGTCCGCGCCCATGCAAAAGCGGGTCATGAGGCTTGTTAATGTTGCCATTGTTCTCGGCTTTTCTTGGCCGAGGTGTCTGGCAAGCCATCTGTCTCGGACGCTGTGTTTAAAAGCTGCCAAGGCTTCGGCGTCCGGACAGTCGACTATTTGGTTCTTTTTAGTTAGAAACCTATTCCAAAGTTTTCGGGCTGACTCTCCGGGCTGTTGAGTTATATGACCTAAATCGTCCGCATCCGGAGGTCGGACATAAGTCCCTTGAAAATTTTCCCAAAAAGCGTCTTCGAGCTCTTCCCAGCTTCCAATGGAGCTTTCAGGGAGGCTTTTAAGCCAGTGCTGAGCTGGCCCTTTGAGTTTGAGGGGTAAATACTTAATGGCATGGAGATCATCTCCTCGAGCCATATGGATATGGAGGATATAGTCCTCAATCCAGACCCCAGGGTCTGTTGTTCCGTCGTATGCCTCTATGTTTACGGGTTTGAATCCCTCTAGAAATTCATGGTCCAGCACCTCATCGGTGAAACATAGGGGGTGTGCGGCACCCCTGTATCTGGGTGTACCGCGTTGTTCGGATGTTTGTTGTGTTGCATCGTATGCTGGAGCGCGCTTGCGTGGTCCATAGATGGATCTAGTTGTGCTGTCCTTTTGATGCGAGCCCTCGCGTGGATCGCGTATTGGCTTATGTGCGGCGTTGTTTGCCGCTCTATGTTGGCCATGAGGTCGTCTATCTGGCCAGATGGTCGTTTTAATTTTTGGTTGCGGGGGATCTAAGGCCTCCTCATCGAATTCAGGTAGCAACTTCTGCTTCGGGTAGCTCTTGGTGTGGCGATTACCGCCGTACTTCGCTGCTGTGTTGAGTACTTTACTCCATCTGATTCTGAGTGTGTCTTGCGCAGACTTGAGCCTTTGCTTCTGCTTTTTTAGACTCCTCGCGGTGGCAACAAGCCTTTGATGGGTATTCTGTTGCTCCGGGTGTCTGTCCGGTGTGATGTTGTCCGGACTATTATCTTTGACAGAGTCGGGTTGTTCGGTTTGAATCTCCGTGTTGCCGTGGTCCGGCGATGGTTCACCCTGCTCTAACGCTGGGTCTATATGATCATTTTTTCTGCCGAGGCGGGATTTGGAGCGGCACTTATGCCGCCTCTTTGACTGCTTCTCGAGGGGACAACCCTTTGTTGCGTCCTTCCGTTCCTCATCGTTGTTTTCTTTTGGTGTGTCCACCATGTATACGTCATGTGATGAAGTGGGCATCCAATGCCCTGTGTGCAGTGGTTCCTGTTCGTCTCCTGCATCGTCATCCATACCGTCGATGTCTTCGGAGTCGAAGTCGAGCATGTCGGTTAAGTCATCGACAGTGGCTACTAAGTGGGTGGTGGGTGGGCGGCGAAGTTCTTCGTCATCCGCATCCCGATCCTGCCGGACATAGTTCGGCCAGGATCCTCCTAACAAGGAGAGAGACCTTAATGAGTTCAGTATGCCGCCGAAGGGCGAGTGCTGAAAAATATTCGCGGAGGTAAACTCCATGATCGGCGCCCAATCAGATTCGATAGGCACGGGCGCAAGCGGTTCGGAGTCCATGGCCGGGGAAGGATCTGCCAGTTTGGCAACACGGCTCTCGTGAAGGGTAAGGTCGATATTCGGCTCGATCGCCACCGAGGATACAGCCTCCGTGACGGGGTCTATCCACCCATCCATGGATGGCGCAACTGGCTCTGAATTGAGGCTCGGAGCGGCTGCTGGTGCGATCTCCTGAATACGGTCCGATGGTAGAGCTAAATCCTGTTCATCGTGACCGCGTGGTGCACAAGGCAGGGGCTCAAATCCGTTGAAGATCAAGTCTTCGCGGATATCGGCCATGTAATTTAAGCTTCCAAACCTGACCTGATGGCCTGGGGCGTAGCTTTCGATCTGCTCCAGATGGCCAAGCGAGTTGGCCCGCAGTGCGAAGCCGCCGAACACAAAGATCTGTCCGGGGAGAAAAGTCTCACCTTGGACTGCATCACTATCGATGATAGAAGGAGCCATCAAGCCTAACGGCGATGACACAGAGGAACTCTGAATGAAAGCACCAATGTCGGTGTCAAAAACGGCAGATCTCGGGTAGGGGGTCCCGAACTGTGCGTCTAAGGCGGATGGTAACAGGAGGCAGGGGACACGATGTTTTACCCAGGTTCGGGCCCTCTTGATGGAGGTAAAACCCTACGTCCTGCTTGATTTATTCTTGATGATATGAGTATTACAAGAATTGATCTACCACGAGATCGGAGAGGCTAAACCCTAGAAGCTAGCCTATGGTATGATTGTATGTTGTCCTACGGACTAAAACCCTCCGGTTTATATAGACACCGGAGAGGGTTAGGGTTACACAAGATTGGTTACAAAGGAGGAGATATCCATATCTGTACTGCCTAGCTTGCCTTCCACGCGAAGTAGAGTCCCATCCGGACACGAGACGAAGTCTTCAATCTTGTATCTTCACAGTCCAACAATCCGGCCAAAGGATATAGTCCGGCTGTCCGGAGACCCCCTAATCTAGGACTCCCTCAGCTTCCTCGACAAGTTCACCGTCGTCAAGAAGCTCGTGGATGACCTTGACGTATGCCTCCAGCTCACGCGCCCAGGCTCTTCGTTGCCCGCCACCCTCAATGGCCTCTATGGTGACAACCTCTTCGATGCACTGGTGGCCCTATGAGTGCCCGCTGTTGCGCCAGAGAATGTCCTCCTCGAGGTCGCGCTCGCAGCGCAGCACCTGACGCAGCAAGACACCATCAACTTAATCACCCACGTCTACACGCAAATCATCCACAAGGACTACTACAGGCAAGAGGAGGATGATAGGACGCTGGCCTTCTTGGGCCGCAGGGCAACCTAGGACGGCATTGTTCAGAAGCACGTTGAGCTCGCCGCGAACGCTGCTGCTCCTCACACGTCGGTTGGTGACCCGACGCACTAGGGCGTGAGGATGTCGTTGATGGATCCATATGTATCTTTTTCTTTCCGTCAAATCCATGTAGTAGTATATGGTACTACTAGTAATTATCTTACCTTTCGCATCAACTTCATAATTTTCATATGTACTCCCTACATGAGCCATGCTAGAACCAAACTTCTCATTACTCTAGGGAAAATCGTTATTTCTATCTATCAGTCGCGCCATGGAGTAGAACCAAATTTTACAAGTTACAAGTTCAAAAGGAAAAGCCTTCCGTGTTTGCGTCGCACCCCCACATGGTTGGTCCAGCATGCCGCTCAAGGAGGATGCGTGTTGTGTTGCATTTTCACTTACAAGTGGGACCGCAGTTGAGCAAACCGACTATCGACAAACCCTCACCCCGCCCACTGCGTGATGGCTGTGAAAACAGGAGGGAGAAGAGATGGCTATAGCACGGACTCTAAGAAAATTGGTGATGGGACTCATGTGTGTGGTGTGTGCCATACTGCTAGACGTGAATGCTAGTTATGGCCCATGCCACCCCACTATACCGAGCCTATATCGAGGTGCTGGTTACATAGAACAAATTTCCTAGAGTCTGTGCTCAGACCTCCTCTATCTCTCTTCTCAGCCAGCCAGCAGACACGCGGAGCCCATCATCTGTTTACCCACATGTCAGTGAAAATTCAAGAGGAGCCACTGAACCTGCACATCTTTCACCTCGACGTGCTGGTGATGAAAAACAAATCCAATAAAGATCTTTGGTGGCCGCTTTTGGAGTTACTCAAGAGTAGTAAGATTCTATTTACAGTTTAACCCAAGATGCACATCACGTGGCTTCAACTGCCACTCCATTTTCTAGCATGACACAACCTGGATGCTGGATGTCCCTCGTGTCGGCAAAAGGAGGAAGAACATGACCAAATCTTCTCCACATTTAGACCAGAGGAGTAGGAAACATGGCAAGCCCTGTGCCTACATAATACTACGTACAAGCCCACCTCACGCAGTCACGCTATCACCATATTTCTCGGCCTCCGTGCGACACCCAGCTCTAGTTGATCTAACTAGAACTGACTATTGGCTGGCTCTATGTGATGTGGCGACTTCATACTACTACGGATGCTGGCTATCTACTACGGCACTAACACTCCAAGAAGTGAGTCGAAAACCACTATAAATTGAGTTTATGACATGCATATGCAAATGTACCATTCATTACATACAATAATTCATCAACACACAATGACAACGAGGATACATGTTGAATTGTAGATTAGTTCCAACAAAACATTCTAGTAACTACTAAAGTTTTTTCATCACACAACAAATAACAAGCAATGAAATGAACTTCATCTCAACCACTCCTTGGTGTTGGAAACACTTGCTTTGAACTAGAAGAGTTTGTCTTGGAAGGGCCAGCTACTGTCAATCTCGAGACCAACGCAGGACGGATCATCTAGGATGAAGCGGCCTATTTCATGATCCATATTGTGATAGCCACCGTAGGGAAGCATAACAATGTTCGAGGTATAGATACAGTTTCTTCTCATAAATGGTCGTAACGTTGTGTCAACAGCAGCTGGATCGCCTTTCACCATGATTTGATAGTTTTGTCCAAGGAAGTGCGAGTTTCCTCCAAGAGTATCAATACTAAACCAGGGAGAAGGTGTTGGCGCTAGCACAATACTATCCATCCCGAATACCCTGCAACGGATGTTGGAATAGGTCCGGAGAATGCGACCATGGGAGACAACACCTTCTTCCTTAGTAACATCAGAGGTGCCCTGTATACAGACAAGAAGAGGTGATCCATTGGAATATGTTGCCAGGCACCACTGAGTATATGGCTCCTCATGCTCGTGATCATCATCATTGTCATCTCCCCCTTGGTTATAATTTTTTTTCAAGTATAGGTGGTGGAATGCTCATAGGACATTGGAAACACAAGAATGTTAATTAGTAAAGGGAAACTAGCTAACCCGCATGCATGTGTGTTAGAATACAACTTATATTAGGATTATGACTCCTACTCGGTTTGTAATAAGGCAAGGTCAGGTGCAGCTTAGCTCTTCTATATACTTCTTGTACCAGGACAATATTACGTCAACAATTATTCAATGCAATTCTACATGATATCAGACTTTGGATCCTAGGGTATGGCTAATCCGCTAGCTCCTCCACCTGGCTACTTCGAGCGGCGCACCGCCATCGTTGCCACCAAGGTCGCCGCGGCCACGGCCTCCTTCGCCTCTACCTCTACTCTAGTTCTACCTCCACAAATACCCCCTTCCATCTCCTTCACCGACACCATATCCGATATTAACCCCTACATCCTCGTAACCCTAGACCTCACTGCTCACAACTACTACCATTGGCGTCACCTCTTCGACGTCCACTGAGGGGGTCCTGGATTAGGGGGTGTCCGGATGTCCGGACTATACCTTCAGCCGGACTCCTGGACTATGAAGATACAAGATTGATGACTTCGTCCCGTGTCCGGAAGGGACTTTCCTTGGCGTGGAAGGCAAGCTTGGTGATACGGATATGTAGATCTCCTACCATTGTAACCGACTTTGTGTAACCCTAACCCTCTCCGGTGTCTATATAAACCGGAGGGTTTTAGTCCGTAGGACAACATACAGAACAACAATCATACCATAGGCTAGCTTCTAGGGTTTAGCCTCTCCGATCTCGTGGTAGATCTACTCTTGTACTACCCATATCATCAATATTAATCAAGCAGGACATAGGGTTTTACCTTCATCGAGAGGGCCCGAACCTGGGTAAAACTTCGTGTCCCTTGCCTCTTGTTACCATCCGGCCTAGATGCATAGTTCGGGACCCCCTACCCGAGATCCGCCGGTTTTGACACCGACATTGGTGCTTTCATTGAGAGTTCCTCTGTGTCGTCACCGTCAGGCTTGATGGCTCCTACGATCATCTATAGTGATGTGGTCCAGGGTGAAACTTGTCTCCCCGGACAGATCTTTGTCTTCGGTGGCTTTGCACTGCGGGCCAATTCACTTGGCCATCTGGAGCAGATCAAAAGCTATGCCCCTGGCCATCAGGTCAGATTTGGAAGATTAAACTACATGGCCGACATCCGCGGGGACTTGATCTTCGACGAATTCGAGCCACTGCCGAACGCGCCACACTGCCATGACGAGCATGATCTAGCTCTGCCACCTAACAATGCCCTGAAGGCCGCACCCGCATCGGCTTTGACCATTAATTCGGAGCCAACCGCGCCAATCGAGGATGGGTGGTTGGACGCCGCCTCGAGGGCTGTGATCCTAACAGCGATCGAGCCGAACACCAGCCCCGCACTCCGCGAGACTCATGAATCCAAGGAGCCGGACTCCTCTCCGGACTCCGAACCATTCGCGCCTCTGCCGATCGAATCCGATTGGGCACCGATCATGGAGTTTACTGCCGTGGACATCTTTCAGCACTCGCCCTTTGGCGAGATTATAAAATCACTAAAGTCTCTCTCTTTATCAGGAGAGCCCTTGCCGGACTACGGTCAGTGAGATTGGGATGCGGACGATGAAGAAATTCAAAGCCCACCCACCACCCACTTTGTAGCCACTGTCGACGATTTAACCGACATGCTCGACTTTGACTCCGAAGACATCGACGGTATGGACGCCGATGAAGGAGACGATGAAGAACCAGCGCCTATTGGGCCCTGGAACGCCACCTCGTCATATGACGTATACATGGTGGACACACCAAAAGATGATGACGAGGAGCGGAAGGACGCACCGAAGGCTTGTTCCCTCGAAAAGCAGTCAAAGCGGCGACGCAAGCACCGCCCCAAATCTCGCCTCAACAGAAATAGCGATCACACAGACCCAGTGCTGGAGCAGGGCGAACCGCTACCGGACAACGGCAATCCGGATAATCAAACCGAACAAACAAATCCTATCAAGGATAATGGTCCGGACGACATAACGCCGGACAGACACCCGGAGCAGCAGACTGCCCGTAAAAGGCTTGTTGCCATCGCGAGGAGTCTGAAAAAGCAGAAGCAAAGGCTCAAGGCTGCGTAAGACACACTCCAAATCATATGGAGTAAAATACTCAACACTGCAGTAAGGTACGGCGACAACGCCCCTCCAAGAGCCACCCAAAGCGGAAGTTGCTACCTGAATTCGATGAGGAGGCCTCAAAACCCCCACAACCAAATATCAAAGCAGCCACTTGGTCGGATAGACGACCCCTCTACCAACACAGAGAGGCATACAACGCCGCTCACAATACAATACGCGACCCATGCGAGGGCTCGCACCCAAAGGACGGCGCAACAAGATCCATCTATGGACCACACAAGCGCGCCCCAACATACAATGCAACACAGCTAACATCCGAACAACGCGGTACACCCAGCTACAGGGGTGCCGCACACCCCCTATGTTTCACCGATGAGGTGCTGGACCACGAATTTCCAAAGGGATTCAAGCACGTAAACATAGAGGCATACGACGGAACAACAGACCCTGCGGTCTGGATTGAGGACTACATCCTTCATATCCATATGGCTCGAGGAGATGATCTCCATGCCATCAAGTACCTACCCCTCAAGCTCAAAGGGCCAGCTCGTCACTGGCTCAAAGGCCTCCCTGAAAGCTCCATTGGAAGTTGGGAAGAGCTTGAAGACGCCTTTCGGGCAAATTTTCAAGGGACTTATGTCCGACCTCCGGATGCGGACGATTTGAGTCATATAACTCAACAGCCCGGAGAGTCAGCCCGAAAGCTTTGTAACAAGTTTCTTACTAAAAAGAACCAGATTGTCGACTGTCCAGACGCCGAAGCCTTGGCAGCTTTCAAGCATAGCGTCCGTGACGAATGGCTCGCCAGACACCTCGGCCAAAATAAGCCGAGAACGATGGCCGCATTAACAAACCTCATGATCCGCTTTTGCGCGGGTGAGGACAGGTGGCTAGCCAGATGCAGCACCAGTGACCCTAGTACATCTGAAGTTAGAGATGGAAACGGGAAATCACGGCGCAACAGCAATAACAAACGCCGGAATAAAGAAGACAACACGAAGGGCACGACAGTAAATGCCGGATTCAAAAGCTCTCGGCCAGGTCCAAAGCCGCCCCCTAAAGGCACCAGGGATGAATTGTCCAGCCTCAACAAAATTCTGGACCAAGTATGTCAGATTCATAGTACCCCTGGTAAACCTGCTAATCATACCCACAGAGAATGTTGGGTCTTCCAGCAGTCCTACAAGCTCAACGCCGTACACAAGGGGGAGGATACACCAAGTGAAGACGAGGACGAGCCCCCAAGCAAGACACGGGGGAACAAAAGAAATTTCCACCAGAAGTCAAAATAGTAAACGTTTTACACGTAATCAAGGGAAAAAACAACACAGCACTCCCAGGAAAATATACCCAAGCGCCTGTCACCACGAAATCCTGCCACTGGTCATCTCAACCGATCACTTTCGACCATCACGATTACTCAGCAAGTACCCGACACGCAGGATGGGATGCCCTGGTATTAGACCCAGTAATTGGCGGATATCACTTCACACGAGTCTTGATGGACGGCGGCAGCAGCCTAAACTTAATATATCAGGATACAATCCGCGGGATGGGGTTAGACCCAACACAAATTCGCCATAGCAATACTACCTTTAAAGGAGTAACGCCAGGCCCAGGGGCTCGTTGTACGGGCTCCCTCCTACTACAGGTTATATTCAGCTCCCCCGATAACTTCCGTCACGAGCATTTAACCTTCCACATCGCTCCGTTTCAAAGTAGCTACCAAGCACTGCTCGGACACGATGCTTTCACTCGCTTTAATGTAATACCACACTACACCTCCCTCACACTCAAGATGCCCGGTCCACGTGGCATCATTTCAGTGAACAGAAATATCAAGCAATCTCTGCGCGCCGAAGAGAGTGCGGCTGCCTTGGCAGACGCACACTAAAGGCACCCGGACCAGTGAAAGCATCCAAATAGGTCGTCAAGACCTCAGACACAACTAATCAAGTCCGGCGCCGCTATTTATACCAAATAAGTGGTCACACCCCTATTTGTCAATACAAGGGGCTCAACGCGTGCAGACAAGTGGCAATTTCTTATCATCTTGAATTATACATGGTTTCTTTAAAAACTATCTTTTTGCATGACAACTTTTTCACTTAACTTCCTCTCTTTTACAGACGATCATCGTGCTACACCCGTCCAAGATATGGCACAACGGAGACACAGGCGCACACGTGCAGCAGGGACCCGCTCCAAGGATTCTTTTTAGATTAAGACCCTACGTAAACCTTTTTTACTGTCTCTTGTTGATACATATCCACGATTGAGAAGGATGCCGACGTCTTGGATTGTGGCCACGCCAGAACAATGCACGTACTTGGACACAAGGGGCTTCTTACAAAGGCCATTATTTTGGCCCGGTTTATACCACAAAGACCGAATACCTTAGGGAGTGTTCGGCGTGGCGAGTTTGGCCCTATATGCATCAGCTCCGAATCATTGTCTTTGGTCAAATATTGGGTTTGCCCGGCTCCTGTGTTTTGGTGCCTTACATTCCGCTTTACCGGCTAAGGTAGCACCAGGAGAACTACTGCGATTGTGCCCTGGTTCATCCGGACGAGAACCTCAGGAGAGAAAGCTGAAAAATGATTGTCATGATATAGCGTGAGACTGGTCAACCACTCGATGACCTGTGGGAATTTTAGAATTCCTCTGCCTTAATGAAGGGGCATTTTCCAGCCAGGCATGTACGCACCCCGGAAGTGGGAGTGTGCGGAGCCACCAGGGGCTATGTAGTAGCCCCACTGTCAAACTCCTATGGCTAAGTGAAAGTGCTAAATCATTATAGTCCGGTTGCCTTTCTCGCTCCACTATCACCTCCTTAATAGGACCAAGACATTGGGTTAAGTGTGAACGCGTGTTTTTGCGAGCACCTTCGCATTATATGCGTGGGGGTTGAAGCCGACAACTGCAATCTTTTAGGTTATACACATGTATACATAAACGGCCGCCTAGGAGGCATCATATTACTTTCAGGCAAAAGTATAAAAATAGCCTTATAAAAAATTATAAAAGCATTTCGCTTACAATGAGATTACGTATCACTCAAACATAATATCTTTTGAGCACTGGGTCTCTATCAAACGGGCACCCTTAAGAACTTCTTCAAAGTAGTGCTCAGCAGCCTTTCGACCTATAGCCGAATCCCGCACTGCAACATTGGTAGCATCCATCTCCGCCCAGTATGCCTTAACACGGGGAAAGGCCATCCGTGCACCCTCTATGCACACCGACCTCTTAATCACATTAATGCGCGGCACCATGTCAAGGAACTGCTGCACCAGACTGAAATAGATGTTCGGTTTTGACCTTTCCGGCCATAGCTGATCCACAACAGACCTCATGGAGAGTCCGGACAACCTATTTAGTTCGGCCCATTCGGCTAATTGGTCAGTCAATGAAAGTGGACGCTCGGGAGAATGGAATTGTCTCCAAAACAGCTGGTCTACATCACGGTCCGTCTGACCCTGGAAGTACTTGGCCGCATCGGCAGCGCTCGCCGCCAAATCCATATACACATCCTCCGAACTCCACAGCAAATCCAGAGGGGCATACCATGGATCTCCGAACTTCCTCCGCAACATAAAGGATTTCCCAGCTACAATATCCCCGGCTTCCTGCGGCTCCTCCTTCGTTGCCCTCATAGCAGAGCGGAGGTCTTTTTTCGTCGTAGCAGCCTTCTCAAGGTCCGATGCCTTCGCTTGATTTTCCTTTTCAAGAACCCGGCAACGGTCGGCAGCGGCTTTTAATTCTATGGCCATCTTGGCCATCTTGTCTCGGCTCTCGCCATGCGCGGCCTTCTCGGCTTGCAACTCTTCGGCCGCCTTCAAAGCAGCCACATTACCCAACCTCGCTTGTTCCTTGGCTCGGGCAAGTTCTGCCCGCAAGGCTTCAACAGTGGCAGCTCCATCTGCAGTCACAACATATTAAAGATGTTGGCATCATGCTGCTCTTCCTATTGTGCCATTTACCAGATAATGACACTTACCCTGTGCCTCGTCAAGCCTTTTGTTAACAAGCTCGATGTCGGCGTATGCCGCATCCAACTGCCGTTCTAAATGGGTAAACTCGCTAGTCCGACCAGCCACCGGAGCTTCCATCACCTACACATAGAGGCAGTATGGTTATTACCTGGTAATATGATCCTCTGTTCGTCGTCGTTTCCGATGACAACCAGAGTCTCAGGGGCTACTATCTACACAGGGCACACCTAGCATGTGCAGGACTATCATACATTCTTTTCTGTACCTCAAAGCCTGTTAGTAGACTCATAAAAGCTTCATGCAATCCGCCTTCTGCAGACGATATTCTCTCCATCACCGTATTCATGAGCACACGGTGTTCATCTGAGATGGCCGCTCGCCCCACCAACTCCCTCAGAACATTCGATCGCACACTAGACGGTGCCGGACTCTGTTGTCTGCTCTCTTCGGGAGCCATACACTGGGAGCTTCGGGGGTCAATGGGATTATCTTCCGGCCTCACCGGACTAGGAGAGGCCCTCCGCGACGACACTTCAGGGTCGCCCGCTTCTGGAGCGGAGGAGTCTGGAGGAGGCGTTTCGCTCTCCATCATCTCTGGAAGAAGATTCCCCGAAGACGAGCTCATTTGAGAGGGGCTAAGACCCGAACTGCAAAAATATATGCGGTGGTTATTCTCTCAGAAGAAAAAGATGGCATATCTGTACTATTAAACTATTTCGGGTCACTTACGACTCGCGGGAGAATTGATCCCCCCGCGGACCTTGTGCGGCAACAGCGCCCCCCAAGGTAGGACCCTCTGTGGGAGACTTCTTCTCCCGTTTGGAAGCTTCAGCTTCCGAATCCCCGGGCACAGTCCTTTTCCTCTTCTGGTCATCTTCCTTCATGGAGACGCTCTCTCCCTTGGTTAAGATGGGCAGTGTTGGGGGCCCGCATCCGCCCATATTATCCTCCACAGTATCTTCCTTCAAGGGCTCCGGGCAAGGTGCGGTCTGGAGCATCTTTTCCAATACCGGATTTTCCAAACCCTCAGGGAGGGGGGCCGAACACCGAATCAACTTCGCCTTTGTTAGCCAGTCCTGATCAAAAAGTGAACTCTCAGAAATAACTTCGTAACAAAGGAGAGATAGTATGTTTGGCCGGAAGATGCCTTACCTGTCCGGCGGCGCGGTTACTACTCAGGCCCACGTCCTCGGTGATTTTCCGACACTCCACATGAGGTCCGAAGAATGACTTGCACATCTCCTCGTGCATCAGGCCGAGAAAATTTTGAATGACACGCGGTCCCTCGGGATTGAACTCCCACAGGCGAAGAGGCCGGCGTTTGCAAGGCTAGACTTGACGAACCAGCATAACTTGTATTACCGCAACCAAACTAAAATCTCCATTGAAGAGATCTCGAATGTGGCTTTGCAGTATAGGCATGTCCTTGGCTGGACCCCAGCTCAGACCTCTGCTAATCCATGACATCAGTTGTGGTGGAGGGCCCGAGCAGAAAACAGGGGCGGCCGCCCACTTGGCACTTCTAGGATCCGTGATGTAGAACCACTCCTATTGCCACAATTCAGACACCTCTGGGATGGAACCTTCGGGCCGCGGAGCTCCCGTCATCTTGCGTATTGAGGCACCTCCACACGCTGCATGTTGCCCCTCGATCATCTTCGGCTTTACTTCAAAGGTCTTGAGCCATAGGCCAAAGTGAGGGGTAACCCAGAGGAAGGCCTCGCACACGACAATAAATGTCGTGATATGAAGAAAGGAGTCCGGAGCTAGATCATGGAAGTCTAGCCCGTAATAAAACATCAAACCCCTGACGAAAGGATCCAGAGCAAGGCCTAGACCTCGGAGGAAGTGGGAGACGAACACGACGTTCTTGTTGGGTTCAGGGGTGGGGACGGCCTGCCCTCGGGGAGGCAGCCGATGCAAAATCTCGGCGGTCAGATATCTGGCCTCCCTCAACTTTTTGATGTCTTCTTCCATGACGGAGGAAGGCACCCATCGGCCTTGAAGGCTAGATCCGGACATGACTGAAGGTTCGGAGCACCTGACCTGAACTTCGGGCATTTGAGCTTGAGGTTGAGGAAGGGTTCAATTGAGCGCGGGAGGGAAAAATAAAAGCCTTGTCCCCTTTATAAAGAGGGTGAATATCAAGCGTCCTCTCCGTGTCCGTTTGGACTTGCCTATAATCTAGGAGTCCTAGAAGCGGTTGGGTTACCCATGCCCGTATTGATGAGAATCCCGGAATAAGGGGACACGATCTCTGCTTTAACAAGACGTGCCAAGGAAACCGCCTCGCATGACGCGCTGAGGTGGGATAATAAAACGACTTGGATAAAGGCTTGGTCGTGGTGTGTCACACTATGGAATACGTCAGCAGATTAGATTTGTGTAAATATTGTTCTCTCTATGGCAATATGTGGAAACTTAGTTTGCAGAGCCGGACACTATCTTTGTGTTCAAAATCTTCTATGTAGAACTTGGAGGAGGAACCCGCCTTGCAATGCCGAAGACAATCTACACGCCGGACTGGTCGTCATTGAAGCCTGGTTCATGGGCTACTGAGGGGGTCCTGGATTAGGGGGTGTCCGGATGGCCGGACTATACCTTCAGTCGGACTCCTGGACTATGAAGATACAAGATTGAAGGCTTCGTCCCGTGTCCGGAAGGGACTTTCCTTGGCATGGAAGGCAAGCTTGGAGATACGGATATGTAGATCTCCTACCATTGTAACCAACTTTGTGTAACCCTAACCCTCTCCAGTGTCTATATAAACCAGAGGGTTTTAGTCCGTAGGACAACATACAGAACAACAATCATACCATAGGCTAGCTTCTAGGGTTTAGCCTCTCCGATCTCGTGGTAGATCTACTCTTGTACTACCCATATCATCAATATTAATCAAGTAGGATGTAGGGTTTTACCTCCATTGAGAGGGCCCGAACCTGGGTAAAACTTCGTGTCCCTTGCCTCCTGTTACCATCCGGCCTAGATGCACAGTTCGGGACCCCCTACCCGAGATCCGCCGGTTTTGACACCGACATCCACCTTGCGCGATGCAATCTCCGCTGTCACGTTGCTGACGACTCTATTCCTAAACATCATGATCCGCAATGGGTCAAGGATGATCTCGCCATTATTCAGTGGATCTACATTTGAGTCTCCACAGAGATATTCAATCTCGCCCACTGCAACGGTGCCTCCGCCGCCGATCTATGGGCGGCCCTTCGTTAGCTCTTCCAGGACAATGTCGACACTCGTGCCAATAATCTCCACATCAAGCTTTGGAATACGGTGCAAGGTTATTCACCAGTCGGCATATACTGCCAACGCCTCAAAGCGATCGCGGATGAACTCCACGAACTAGGTGATCCGATTGATGATCGGCAGCTCATCAAGTCCTCCTCGTCGGCCTCAGCGAGCGTTTTGAGAAGCAGACCTACTTCATCCCTATGATGTGTCTGCATCCCTCCATCGCCAAGGTTCGCTCGATGCTCCACTGGGTCGATCGTGCCCTAACTACGAAGGACTCCCGTCCTCAGGTCTTCCCTGCTTCTCCTTGCCTGCCTGCGTCGATGCCGCCACCGCCACCTCCACCCACAACACCTCCTCAACCATCCGGCTGGCGTCCAAGTCCCAACTACAGTGGCAAAAACCATAGTCTACCATAGTTCCGCACGGCAACCGCTCCTACTCCATCCCCGGCTCCACCAATTGCACCACCACCGCCCCCGGCTTCATCATCTGCACCACCACTGCCGCCCGGATTGTGCCCATCTCCTGATCCATGGACAGGGCTAGTCCAGGCATGGCCTATGCCCTAGTCCGCCCCTACGCCATATGGTGCCCCGCCTGCCTATACCGGTGGCTGGCAGCCTGGTGCTCGCCCTCACACCGCAGCGCCCGTCCTCGCGCCTCGACAGCCGAGGACCGCATACCACGCTGCTCCCTCCTATGCACCACCTATGGCGCTCCATCGTCCACCTGCATGCAGCAGTACAATGTTGGTGTCTCTCTCTTTACGCTGATGCCGACCCTATTGCCGACGCCACCACACCCGCAAGCTCCCATGACTACACCGGCCTCTATTTCGACTCCGAGCTGGGACCAAGCTACTTTTCTACAAGCCATTAACAACTTTGCTAGACAAGGGAACTCATGTAGGGATTGGATTTTTGATTCTGGTGCTTCTCGTCATATGTCTGCATCAAGTAATTTTCTTTCTTATTGAACACCTTCGTCTTTTCCCTCTATTACTCTCGGTCATGGATCTTCTATTTCTATTTACTGTATCGGTCAGGCTCAAATCCAATCCCCAGTTAAGCCTTTGTTCTTTGTTATGTCCTTGCAGCTCCTGCTCTTATTAAAAATCTGATTTCTGTTCGCCAAATCACCATTGATAATCATGTTTCTGTTGAGTTTGACCCCTTTGGTTTGTCTATGAACGACTACCCAACCAAAAGCCGAGATCACTTGATTCAATAGCTCCGGTGATTTATATTCTCTCCATGGTGCTCCGGTCGCTGCTCCTCCAACATCTATGGTGGCCTCTGTTGATCTATGGCACCAACATCTCGGCTATCCCAATAAAAATGTGTTATCCACACTTCTTACTGAATTTTCAATACCTTGTAATAGAGACTCTCAAAATTCTTCTATGTGTCAGTCATGTTAATTGGGCAAACATGTTTGCCTTCTCTTTAGTTCCTCTCAATCCTCTAGTACATTTCCTTTTGAATTACTTCATTGTGATCTCTGGACATTGCCCATAGAAAGTGTATCTGGTTTTAAGTATTATCTCATGATTCTTGATGATTTTACCCATTATGTTTGGACTTTTCCTTTACGCAACAAAGCCAAGAGTTCTCTTCATACTCTTAATGGCATCATTCGCACTCTGCTTGTTAAATATTCTATGCCTCTGAAGTTCTGGGCTGAGGCCCTCCACATGGCCACATATTTACTCAATATTCGTCCATCCAAAGTTAAGCCACAAACTACTCCTTACTTCTCTTTATTTCTCTCTCATCCAAATTACTCCTATGTTTGCGTCTTCGGTTGTCTTTGTTTCCAAACTCCTACTCCACTTCTCCTAATAAACTTTACCTGCGCTCTACCCCGTGTGTCCATCTAGGTTTTTCTGATGAGCACAAGGGTTATCATTGTCTAGGTCTTGTTAGTGGTCGTGTTCATGTGTCTCCTCATGTAACATTCGCTGAAAACATTTTCCATTTTCTGAGCGTCAACAATTAGATCCCAACTCACCCACGACGTCCACTAGTCCCTCTCGTCGCAATCATCTTCCCTTCTTTCACCCGCCAACCTATGTAGCGAAACCAGCCAAATCCTCTACCGCGGTAGCAGATCCTTCCGCGACCACTTCTGTCATCACCTTTGTTCCGGCAGAGGAAAACCCATTACACTCTGTCGCGGCAGATCTCCTGCTGCCGCAGTCTTCACCGCCATCTCTCGCGCCTGCTTCCTTCGCTGCGCCGGACGCGTCCACCACATCTTCCCCCACCCCTCCTGCTCATGCTATTTCCGTTCCAGCTCCAGATAACAATCATACCATGCGCACACGTGCCAAGTCCGAGTTTCGTTTACGTGCAAAAGATCATCTCAATCTTCATGCATCTCTAACTCCTTCCTCTCTACCCAAATCTTACAAATCAGCTCTCCTAGATCCTAATTGGGTTGCAGCTATGAAAGATGAATATGATGCCCTTCTGTAGAATAACACATGGTAGTTAGTTCCTCGTCCTTCCAATACAAATATCATTTCGGGCAAATTGGTTTTTCACCATAAATTTAATTCTGATGGGAGTCTTGCACATTATAAGGCTCGATGGGTATGTTGTGGTTACTCTCAGCAACACGACATCTTTTATGATGAGACTTTCTCTCCAGTTGTCAAGCCCAGCAGTATTCGCACTGTCCTTAGCATCACCGTCTCTTCTTCTTGGCCAATTCATCAACTAGATGTCAAAAATGCTTTTCTTCATGGATCTCTTCAAGAAACAGTCTATTGTCAACAACCTCTTGGCTTCAAACATTCATCCTATCCTAATCATGTTTGTCTTCTTCAAAAATATCTTTATGGTCTTAAACAAGCACCACGTGCCTAGTTCCAACGCGTTTCTACTTATGCTCAAACCATCGGTTTTACCCCTTCCCGTTCTGACACTTCACTCTTCACCTTTCATCACAAAAACAACACTGCTTACCTTCTTTTATATGTTGATGATATTATCCTCACAGCTTCCTCACAACAATTTTTAGATCATATTATCTCTCTTCTTCGCCACGAATTCTCTATGACAGATTTAGGTCTTCTTCACCACTTCTTAGGTATTCCTGTTATCCATGACTCCTCTAGTCTTTTCTTGTCTCAACGTCAGTACACTCTGGATCTTTTTTCTCGTGCTGGTATGCTTGATTGTCAAACTTCCCGTACCCCTATTGATACAGGTTCCAAACTCTCTGCCGATGGTGATGCTTTCTCTGATCCTTCTCTTTATCGTAGTCTTACCGGTGCACTTCGGTATCTCACTCTCACTCGTCCTGAAATTTCTTTTGTTGTCCAACAAGCTTGTTTATACATGCATGATCCTCGTATTCCACACTACAATCATGTCAAGCATATTCTTTGGTATCTCAAAGGCACACTAGACTTAGGTCTTCATATCAACAAATCCTCTCCCACCTCCTTGACAGCTTACTCTGATGCAGACTGGGCTGGTTGTCTAGATACTCGTAGGTCCACATTCGTATTTTGTGTTTTTCTTAGTAACAATTTGGTTTCTTGGTCTTAAAAAATTGTCACACCCTAGCTAGTCATGCATTAGAGTGTTGCATCATGTTTACTCTTTCATCAGAAACTTGAAATGGGGATGACAGAACCCCCAGTCCCCTCTGAAACCAACTAGGGTTACTAAAATAATTTTTCAATGAACCTGAAATGCCCTTCTAAAATGCCCATCATTTTTGTCTTGGTTCAGAACCTCTGCCAAAAGTGGTGCACATTTTCCTAGGCCATCCTAGGGTTTTTGAATTAAATCATAAATATTTGAATTTGGGCATTTAAAATAATATAAAATATTTAAATGCTCAAATATCTCCAAACTAAAATGTTTCATGTTGGAAATAATCCAACTATGGGCCAGGAATAGTTTGGTGATTTTTGAAGTTGCCTAGGTATTTTATTAAATTCAACAAAGTTGCAGATATATTAAATAAAACAGAAACAGAAGAAAATAGAAAAGACTTACCTGGCGCCACCCCAGGCCCACCAGCCAGCCCACCTGGCCGGCCCAGCCCGGCCACCGCTCCAGCGAGCAGCTTGGCTTGCCAGGCAGGCAGCCAAGGTGCTCGGCGGCGGCACCGCAGCTCACCACGCAGCTGCTCGCCGCCTCGCCGCCTCCCTCGCCCGGCTAACGCCGTGAACCGGCCTCCCTCTCTCCCCCGAACCCCCTAGACACCCCCTCTCCTCTCCAGCTCCTCCACCTCGCACGCCCCAGCCATGGCCGACGCCACCGTCGCCGCACCACCGTCGTAGCCGTGCTCCCCGTCGTCTCCACGCCGCGCCACCCTGTCCAGAAGCTCCGCCGTCCTGTACTCCTTCGAGCTAGCCGAGCCCCGAGCGCTCGCGTGCCTCGAAGCCGCCGCACCGACCTCGCCCGAGCTCGCCGTCGCCGGAGATCCCTTTCAACGCCGTCGCTGCCTCAGCTCGTCCCCGACCCCGCCGGTGGCCTCTACGGGAGCGCTGTGAGCCTAGCTACTCCTCCGACCCTCTCTCTCTCATTCCCGAGCTGTGTAGCCACCGCACGGGGATCACACGCCCGCACCGTCGCGGACCTCGTCGCCGACGTGCTTCCGGCCACACTCCGGCCACAAGATGGTGTCCATCTTACTCACCGAGTCCCGCAGCACCTAGCTAGCCACTCCACGAGCCTCACCGACCCCTCTAGCGCCAAGTTCATCCTCGACCGAACCCCGGTGGCCGCCAAAGTCGTCGCCGGCGCCAACTCCGGCCACCCCGACCCCAACGGACTCCGCCAAGAGCTGCGGGTTGTCCTCAGCTCCACTCCGGTGGTCTCCGCGGTCCATTTGGTGGCCGAAATGGCCAAAACCACTTCCGCCGCCGCGTCGGGCTCGCCGGCGACTAAACGCCGGCAGCCGACATTGACTTTGACCACGGGTGGGCCCTGGTTGACTCCCCTGAGTCAATGACAGGTGGGGCCCAGCCCTGTTAATTAAACAGGATTAGTTCTAATTAAATTTTAATAAAAATAATCACCCTGACATGCGGGACCCACTGTCAGGTTTGACCCAGACCTGTTCCGTTGACCTGCTGACGTCACACTGACGTCAGGCTGACGCAGTAATTGATTTTCTGGATTTAAATTAAATCAGGAAATTCCAGAATATTATTTAAACTTCAAAAATTCATAACTTTTATTCTGTAACTCCAAATTGGACAAATTATATATGAAAAATGATCAGAAAAATCCAATCTATCCATCTGTACTATTTTCATGCATGATCAAACAAGTTAAATTGATGTTTTAAGCAGAACAAGGAAAAGCACTTTAAAAGGCCATGTTTGAGTTTGAAATTTGAATCTTTGATTCAAATTTGTTCAAACCCTTCGGGTTCTAGTTGCATTAGCCCAACACACTCATATTGCCATGTTTCATGCATGCATCATATTGTTGCACATTGTTTGGTGATGGTTGTATATCGGTGTTCTTTGCGGCAGGATCTGTCCCCGAGGAGTACCGTGATTACCCTAACGAAGAATCATATCCGTGCATCGAACCATCAGGCAAGCAACCAACCATTTGATCATATCGATACAATCCCATGTTCTCGCTCCTGCTCTCTTTTACTGCATTAAGACAACGCGTTTCAAACTGCTGTGTGCCACGGTAGTTGAACCCATTTCCTCTGCATGACCTGTCATTGCCACAGTAACTAGATGAAACCCACTAGCATGTGTAGGAGTTGTTTGAGCCATATGTATGTGTTGTTCCTACCTTGCTATGCCTGCTATGCTTAGAGTCGTGTCAGGTCTGGTTCATCTGGGTGATGGGCTAGAGTGAAATGATTATGCCGGTAATGAGAGTGGTGTGGTGAACACGATTTGGTAAAGGTATCGATGAGAGGCCATGTAGGAGTACATGGTGGGTTGTTTCATTGAAGCCGACCTTAAGCACTGAGATCTGTATATGTGATTTAAGATACAGCTACTACCATGCATTGGGCCCTGAAATATGACCCCGCTCGACTTCTTATTCACCCTAGCTCTCTGTCCAGGAGTTGCAAGTAGTTTCTGGTGTTTGTAGCCTACTGGAGGCCGTGGACAGCGCTGACCGTAGGGGTGGGCTGTGATGCGGTAGGTACGTGGCCGGGTGTACCGAATACCCGTTAGGTATCTCGGGAACCTTGTTCACATCGTTCGGGCCCGTATGGGAAACCTCGGCCGGACTCCCTACGGATGGAACCTGAATAGGCGATAAACCTGGACTAGAGGCTTAAGTGTTTAGGTAGGTCGTGGTCTACACCCACGTCGGCTTTCGCTTGAAGTCTGCCGAGCACATGTCGTGTGCAGACGCTAAGTGGTGGAAACATGTATGAAGAAGTACACCCCTGCAGGGTTAACATGATCTATTCGAATAGCCGCGTCCGCGGTAAAGGACTACTTGGTTGCCTATACAGTTCATAGACAAGTAAATGGAAACTACTAAAAGCCTCAAGATAAGTGTGAGTGCCGAGGATGGCTCTTCCGTAGGAAGACGGAGGTGGATCCTCGGTAGTGTATTGAAGTGGTGAATAGTGGACTCGTGTGCGCAAAACTATTTCAAACTTGAGTATCGTAGGATAGTCTAGCCAAGAGTCAAAGCTGGCTTGCTGCAATAACTCCACCAACCCTTCTTGATACTATGCATGTATGTAGGATCTGATGTAAGTCTTGCTGAGTACCTTTGTACTCATGTTGCTATAATCTACATTTTACAGAAGATGCTGCAACCCCTTCTGATGGGTTCTATGTAGACGTTGACATCAACGAGTAGGCTAAAGACCCAGGTGGTGACCCTGAGCTTGTGAAGGACCACATAGTATAGCCAGGCTTTCCAAGCCTCTTTTATTTTACTAGTTGTCTGTACTCAGACAAGTTACTTCCGCTGTTGGCTTGTATGATTGTATGACTTGTATGTTGGGTCGTGAGACCTGTACCTTTGTGTGTATATTATGTATGGCTCACTGAGCCTTAAATAAAGTACTTGTGTCGTAGAGTCATGTTGTGATGCTTCGTTGTATTTGCACATATCGAGCATATTGTGTGTATGATTGAAATGCTTGGTATGTGTGGGATCTGACTATCTAGTTGTTTATCTTTAGTAGCCTCTCTTACCGGGAAATGTCTCCTAGTGTTACCGCTGAGCCATGGTAGCTTGCTACTACTCTGGAACACTTAGGCTGGCCGGCATGTGTCCTTCTTCGTTCCTGTGTCTGTCCCTTCGAGGAAATGTCACGCTTTGAGTACCGGAGTCCTGCTAGCCCAGTGCTACAGCCCGGACCCACTTGCTGATGACCGACACGTTCGAAGCTGGGTCATGGATGCCTGTCCCTGTAAGTCTGTGCCACTTTGGGTTTACGACTAGTCATGTCAGCCCGGGCTCTTTATCATATGGATGCTAGCGACACTATCATATACGTGAGCCAAAAGGCGCAAACGGTCCCGGGAAAAGGTAAGACGACACCCGTGGGGATACCGTGCGTGAGGCCGCAAAGTGATATGAGGTGTTACCAGCTAGATCGATGTCACACCCTAGCTAGTCATGCATTAGAGTGTTGCATCATGTTTACTTTTCATCAGAAACTTGAAATGGGGATGACAGAACCCCCAGTCCCCTCTGAAACCAACTAGGGTTACTAAAATAATTTTTCAATGAACCTGAAATGCCCTTCTAAAATGTCCATCATTTTAGCCTTGGTTCAGAACCTCTGACAAAAGTGGTGCACATTTTTCTAGGCCATCATAGGGTCTTTGAATTAAATCATAGATATTTGAATTTGGGCATTTAAAATAATATAAAATATTTAAATGCTCAAATATCTCCAAACTGAAATGTTTCATGTTGGAAATATTCCAACTATGGACCAGGAGTAGTTTGGTGATTTTTGGAATTGACTAGGTATTTTATTTAATTCAACAAAGTTGCAGAAATATTAAATAAAACAGAAAACAGAAAAGAGAGGGAAGACTTACCTGTGCGGCCCAGCCAGCTGGCCGGCCCAGCTAGCCAGCCCAGCACTGTAGCTCCCCGTCGTCTTCCTCCCCACGCCCCGAAGCTGCTGCGTGCTCGCGCGCGCGCGGCCGCGCGGCCACCTCCTGCTTGCCGACGCCCTCCTGGCCGCGTGGACGACGTCCGCAGCCCGTCCCGATCCCCCCTGCTCTCGCTCACTCTCCCCCGTTTCTCCCTCGCTCTCTCTCGCTCTCGGCCGAAGCACACCGTCGCCGCCGTTCGCCGTAGCCACTGTCTCCGGCCACCCCTCGCTCCCCCGAGTAGCTCAGAAGCTCCGCCACAACTCCCTCTTCCTCCCCACCGCTCCACGAGTCCCCGGAAGCCCTGCATCGCCGCCACGTCGCCGTTCCCCTCTTCGGGCTCCGACCACCGTCGCCGACGAATTCGCCGTCTCCAGCGCGTCCCCGAGCCCGCTTCGACGCCCACTGCAACCGCGGTGAGCTACGCCACCGTTTCCCCCTCTTCTCCCCCTCGTTCCCTCACCGTAGCTTCATCTCCACCACGGCCGAACTTCCGCCGTCACTGAGCTCGCCGTCGACGCAGCTCCGGTGACCATTTGGTCACCCCGGCAAGTCCAACGCGTTCACAGAACCCAGTAGAGCATCCCTAGCGCCTCACTTTGCTCGACTTCGAGCTCCAGCACCACTCCCGTGCACGACCGAACCCCGGCGGCCGCAGCCGAGCTCACCGCCGTCAACTCCGGCCACCCCGACCCCAACGGACTCCGCCAAGAGCCGCGGGTCGTCCTCAGCTTCACTCTGGTGATCTCCGCGGTCCATTTGGTGGCCGAAACGACCAAAACCACTATCGCCGCCGCACTGTTGGTCGCCGCCGGCCAGAACTCCGGCGAGCTGACGTGGCCTAGTTAATTAGCCACTAAACCACCACCTACAGACGCTGACAAGTGGGCCCAGGGCTTAGTCAAAGCTAACCAGCCCGGGGTCAACGCGGGATTAGCCCCTGTGACACTGACGTGTGGACCCCACACGTCAGGTTTGACCCGAGCCAGCCCCGTTGACCTGCTGATGTCACTGTGATGTCAGGCTGACGCAGTAATTGAATTTCTGGATTTAAATTAAATCAGGAAATTCCAGAATATTATTTAAACTTCAAAAATTCATAACTTTTATTCTGTAACTCCAAATTGGACAAATTATATATGAAAAATGATCAGAAAAATCCAATCTATCCATCTGTACTATTTTCATGCATGATCAAACAAGTTAAATTGATGTTTTAAGCAGAACAAGAAAAGGCACTTTAAAAGGCCATATTTGAATTTGAAATTTGAATCCTTGATTCAAATTTGTTCAAACCCTTCTGGTTTTAGTTGCATTAGCCCAACACACTCATTTTGCCATGTTTCATGCATGCATCATATTGTTGCACATTGTTTGGTGATGGTTGTATATCGGTGTTCTTTGCGGCAGGATCTGTCCCCGAGGAGTACCGTGATTACCCTAACGAAGAATCATATCCGTGCATCGAACCATCAGGCAAGCAACCAACCATTTGATCATATCGATACAATCCCATGTTCTCGCTCCTGCTCTCTTTTACTGCATTAAGACAACGCGTTTCAAACTGCTGTGTGCCACGGTAGTTGAACCCATTTCCTCTGCATGACCTGTCATTGCCACAGTAACTAGATGAAACCCACTAGCATGTGTAGGAGTTGTTTGAGCCATATGTATGTGTTGTTCCTACCTTGCTATGCCTGCTATGCTTAGAGTCGTGTCAGGTCTGGTTCATCTGGGTGATGGGCTAGAGTGAAATGATTATGCCGGTAATGAGAGTGGTGTGGTGAACACGATTTGGTAAAGGTATCGATGAGAGGCCATGTAGGAGTACATGGTGGGTTGTTTCATTGAAGCCGACCTTAAGCACTGAGATCTGTATATGTGATTTAAGATACAGCTACTACCATGCATTGGGCCCTGAAATATGACCCCGCTCGACTTCTTATTCACCCTAGCTCTCTGTCCAGGAGTTGCAAGTAGTTTCTGGTGTTTGTAGCCTACTGGAGGCCGTGGACAGCGCTGACCGTAGGGGTGGGCTGTGATGCGGTAGGTACGTGGCCGGGTGTACCGAATACCCGTTAGGTATCTCGGGAACCCTGTTCACATCGTTCGGGGCCGTATGGGAAACCTCGGCCGGACTCCCTGCGGATGGAACCTGAATAGGCGATAAACCTGGACTAGAGGCTTAAGTGTTTAGGTAGGTCGTGGTCTACACCCACGTCGGCTTTCGCTTGAAGTCTGCCGAGCACATGTCGTGTGCAGACGCTAAGTGGTGGAAACATGTATTAGGAAGTACACCCCTGCAGGGTTATCATGATCTATTCGAATAGCCGCGTCCGCGGTAAAGGACTACTTGGTTGCCTATACAGTTCATAGACAAGTAAATGGATACTACTAAAAGCCTCAAGATAAGTGTGAGTGCCGAGGATGGCTCTTCTGTAGGAAGACGGAGGTGGATCCTCGGTAGTGTATTGAAGTGGTGAGTAGTGGACTCGTGTGCGCAAAACCATTTCAAGTTGGAGTATCGTAGGATAGCCTAGCCAAGAGTCAGAGCTGGCTTCCTGCAATAACTCCACCAACCCTTCTTGATACTATGCATGTATGTAGGATCTGATGTAAGTCTTGCTGAGTACCTTTGTACTCATGTTGCTATAATCTACATTTTTACAGAAGACGCTGCAACCCCTTCTGATGGGTTCTATGTAGACATTGACATCAACGAGTAGGCTAAAGACCCAGGTGGTGACCCTGAGCTTGTGAAGGACCACGTAGTATAGCTAGGCTTTCCAAGCCTCTTTTATTTTACTAGTTGTCTGTACTCAGACAAGTTACTTCCGCTGCTGGTTTGTATGACTGTATGACTTGTATGTTGGGTCGTGAGACCCGTACCTTTGTGTGTGATATGTATGGCTCCCTGAGCCTTAAATAAAGTACTTGTGTCGTAGAGTCATGTTGTGATGCTTCGTTGTATTTGCACATATCGAGCATATTGTGTGTATGATTGAAATGCTTGGTATGTGTGGGATCTGACTATCTAGTTGTTTATCTTTAGTAGCCTCTCTTACCGGGAAATGTCTCCTAGTGTTACCGCTGAGCCATGGTAGCTTGCTACTGCTCTGGAACACTTAGGCTGGCCGGCATGTGTCCTTCTTCGTTCCTGTGTCTGTCCCTTCGGGGAAATGTCACGCTTTTAGTACCGGAGTCCTGTTAGCCCGCTACAGCCCGGTTTACCGGAGTCCTGCTAGCCCAGTGCTACAGCCCGGACCCACTTGCTGATGACCGACACGTTCGAAGCTGGGTCATGGATGCCTGTCCCTGTAAGTCTGTGCCACTTTGGGTTTACGACTAGTCATGTCAGCCCGGGCTCTTTATCATATGGATGCTAGCGACACTATCATATACGTGAGCCAAAAGGCGCAAACGGTCCCGGGCAAAGGTAAGGCGACACCCGTGGGAACACCGTGCGTGAGGCCGCAAAGTGATATGAAGTGTTACCGGCTAGATCGATGTGACATCGAGTCGGGGTCCTGCTTGGTATGTGTGGGATCTGACTATCTAGTTGTTTATCTTTAGTAGCCTCTCTTACCGGGAAATGTCTCCTAGTGTTACCGCTGAGCCATGGTAGCTTGCTACTGCTCTGGAACACTTAGGCTGGCCGGCATGTGTCCTTCTTCGTTCCTGTGTCTGTCCCTTCGGGGAAATGTCACGCTTTGAGTACCGGAGTCCTGTTAGCCCGCTACAGCCCGGTTTACCGGAGTCCTGCTAGCCCAGTGCTACAGCCCGGACCCACTTGCTGATGACCGACACGTTCGAAGCTGGGTCATGGATGCCTGTCCCTGTAAGTCTGTGCCACTTTGGGTTTACGACTAGTCATGTCAGCCCGGGCTCTTTATCATATGGATGCTAGCGACACTATCATATACGTGAGCCAAAAGGCGCAAACGGTCCCGGGCAAAGGTAAGGCGACACCCGTGGGAACACCGTGCGTGAGGCCGCAAAGTGATATGAAGTGTTACCGGCTAGATCGATGTGACATCGAGTTGGGGTCCTGACAGTGTTGGCATCAGAGCCGGACTGCCTGTAGGTTCTTCAAGCCAACGTCATGGCTGATGCGCTAAGTCGTAAATCTTATTGTAACAACCTGATGTTACAACAAAGTCAACCGCTTCTCCATGAGGAATTTCGGAAGCTTAACCTTCACATTGTACCTCAAGGTTTTCTTTCCACCTTGGTAGCAAAACCTACTCTTACGGATCAAATCATCGCTGCCCAAAAGCGAGATAAGGGAATATCTAAAATCAAAGAGAACATTGCTAGCGGAGGTGCTAGTTGTTTCTCCACCAATGATCATGGTGTTGTGTACTTTGAGAACCGTCTAGTGGTTCCCAAGAACCAGCATCTACGGCAGTTGATCCTTAAAGAAGCTCATGAATCTCCTCTCACCATTCATCCCGGTAGTACTAAGATGTATCAGGACCTACGCCAGAGGTTCTGGTGGACTAGGATGAAAAGAGAAATTGCTCAGTATATTGCTAATTGCGACGTCTGTCGTCGTGTAAAAGCAGAGCATCAACGGCCTGCTGGCACCCTTCAACCCTTAGCTATTCCTGAATGGAAATGGGATAAAATTGGTATGGATTTCATTACCGGTTTTCCCAGGACCAAGAGAGGGAATAATGCTATTTTCATCGTGGTCGATCGTCTTTCCAAAGTAGCCCACTTCTTACCTGTTCGTGAGAGTATAACCGCTAGTCAGCTGGCAGATTTGTACATCTCCCGAATAGTGTCTCTCCATGGTGTTCCTTTGGAAATTAACTCGGATCGAGGAAGTCTTTTCACCTCTCGATTTTGGGAAAGTTTCCAAAATGCTATGGGAACTCGTCTCTCTTTTAGCACCGCTTTCCACCCTCAGTCAAGTGGTCAAGTAGAACGCGTCAATCAGATTCTAGAAGACATGCTTCGAGCCTCTGTTATCTCATTCGGAATGGACTGGGAGAAGTGCCTTCCATTTGCCGAATTCGCTTACAACAACAGCTATCAATCTAGCTTGGGTAAAGCCCCTTTTGAAGTTCTCTATGGACGACGATGTCGAACACCCCTTAACTGGTCAGAGACCGGGGAAAGACAATTCTTTGGCCCGGACATGATTCAGGAAGCAGAAGAACAAGTTCGTATCGTTCGTGAAAAGTTGAAAACAGCACAATCTCGTCAAAAGAGTCAATATGACCAAAAACATAAGGCTATGACTTTCGAGGTTGACGAGAAGGCTTATCTTCGGGTCACCCCTCTGAAGGGAACCCATCGTTTCGGTATCAAAGGCAAATTGGCTCCTCGTTACATTGGACCTTTTCGCATTCTTGCCAAACGAGGAGAAGTTGCCTACCAGTTGGAACTACCTCCGCACCTCTCCAGAGTTCACGATGTCTTCCACGTTTCTCAACTCAGGCGTTGCTTCTCGGATCCTATCCGTGAAGTGGACCACGAAACGCTTGATCTCCAAGATAATCTTACATATCGAGAGTACCCCATTCGTATCCTCGATCAAGCCGAACGTACCACGCGACGTCATAATATCAAGTTTCTCAAGGTTCAATGGTCGCACCATTCTGAGGATGAAGCAACTTGGGAAAGGGAGGATCGTCTTCGACTTGAATATCCCGCCTTCTTCCCGGAGGAACCCAAATCTCGGGACGAGATTCTTTTGAGTGGGGGTGAGTTGTCACACCCTAGCTAGTCATGCATTAGAGTGTTGCATCATGTTTACTCTTTCATCAGAAACTTGAAATGGGGATGACAGAACCCCCAGTCCCCTCTGAAACCAACTAGGGTTACTAAAATAATTTTTCAGTGAACCTGAAATGCCCTTCTAAAATGCCCATCATTTTTGTCTTGGTTCAGAACCTCTGCCAAAAGTGGTGCACATTTTCCTAGGCCATCCTAGGGTTTTTGAATTAAATCATAAATATTTGAATTTGGGCATTTAAAATAATATAAAATATTTAAATGCTCAAATATCTCCAAACTAAAATGTTTCATGTTGGAAATAATCCAACTATGGGCCAGGAATAGTTTGGTGATTTTTGAAGTTGCCTAGGTATTTTATTAAATTCAACAAAGTTGCAGATATATTAAAAAAAACAGAAACAGAAAAAAAGGGGAAAACTTACCTGTCGCCCACCAGCCAGCCCACCTGGCCGGCCCAGCCCGGCCACCGCTCCAGCGAGCTGCTTGGCTTGCCAGGCAGGCAGCCAAGGTGCTCGGCGGCGGCACCGCAGCTCGCCACGCAGCTGCTCGCCGCCTCGCCGCCTCCCTCGCCCGGCTAACGCCGTGAACCGGCCTCCCTCTCTCCCCCGAACCCCCCAGACACCCCCTCTCCTCTCCAGCTCCTCCCCCTCGCACGCCCCAGCCATGGCCGACGCCATCGCCGCCACCCCCTCGCCGTAGCCACGCCCTCCGTCCACCCCACGCCGTGCCACCGTGTCCAGGAGCTTCGCCGCCGTCCACTTCATCGAGCTAGCCGAGCCCCGTGTGCTCGAGCGGCCCGAGACCACCGCACCGACCTCGCCCGAGCTCGCCGTCGCCGGAGATCCCTTTCAACGCCGTCGCTGCCTCAGCTCGTCCCCGACCCCGCCGGTGGCCTCTACGGGAGCGCTGTGAGCCTAGCTACTCCTCCGACCTTCTCTCTCTCATTCCCGAGCCGTGTAGCCACCGCACGAGGATCACACGCCCGCACCGTCGCGGACCTCGTCGCCGACGTGCTTCCGGCCACACTCCGGCCACAAGATGGTGTCCATCTTGCTCACCGAGTCCCACAGCACCTAGCTAGCCACTCCACGAGCCTCACCGACCCCTCTAGCGCCAAGTTCATCCTCGACCGAACCCCGGTGGCCGCCAAAGTCGTCGCCGGCGCCAACTCCGGCCACCCCGACCCCAACGGACTCCGCCAAGAGCTGCGGGTTGTCCTCAGCTCCACTCCGGTGGTCTCCGCGGTCCATTTGGTGGCCGAAATGGCCAAAACCACTTCCGCCGCCGCGTCGGGCTCGCCGGCGACTAAACGCCGGCAGCCGACATTGACTTTGACCACGGGTGGGCCCTGGTTGACTCCCCTGAGTCAATGACAGGTGGGGCCCAGCCCTGTTAATTAAACAGGATTAGTTCTAATTAAATTTTAATAAAAATAATCACCCTGACATGCGGGACCCACTGTCAGGTTTGACCCAGACCTGTTCCGTTGACCTGCTGACGTCACACTGACGTCAGGCTGACGCAGTAATTGATTTTCTGGATTTAAATTAAATCAGGAAATTCCAGAATATTATTTAAACTTCAAAAATTCATAACTTTTATTCTGTAACTCCAAATTGGACAAATTATATATGAAAAATGATCAGAAAAATCCAATCTATCCATCTGTACTATTTTCATGCATGATCAAACAAGTTAAATTGATGTTTTAAGCAGAACAAGGAAAAGCACTTTAAAAGGCCATGTTTGAGTTTGAAATTTGAATCTTTGATTCAAATTTGTTCAAACCCTTCTGGTTTTAGTTGCATTAGCCCAACACACTCATATTGCCATGTTTCATGCATGCATCATATTGTTGCACATTGTTTGGTGATGCTTGTGTATCGATGTCCTTTGCGACAGGTTCTGCCTCCGAGGAGTACCGTGATTACCCTAACGAAGAACCGTATCAGTGCATCGAACCATCAGGCAAGCAACCAACCATTTGATCATATCGATACAATCCCATGTTCTCGCTCCTGCTCTCTTTTACTGCATTAAGACAACGCGATTCAAACTGCTGTGTGCCACGGTAGTTGAACCCATTTCCTCTGCATGACCTGTCATTGCCACAGTAACTAGATGAAACCCACTAGCATGTGTAGGAGTTGATTGAGCCATATGTATGTGTTGTTCCTACCTTGCTATGCCTGCTATGCTTAGAGTCGTGTCAGGTCTGGTTCATCTGGGTGATGGGCTAGAGTGAAATGATTATGTCGGTAATGAGAGTGGTGTGGTGAACACGATTTGGTAAAGGTATCGATGAGAGGCCATGTAGGAGTACATGGTGGGTTGTTTCATTGAAGCCGACCTTAAGCACTGAGATCTGTATATGTGATTTAAGATACAGCTACTACCATGCATTGGGCCCTGAAATATGACCCTGCTCGACTTCTTATTCACCCTAGCTCTCTGTCCAGGAGTTGCAAGTAGTTTCTGGTGTTTGTAGCCTACTGGAGGCCGTGGACAGCGCTGACCGTAGGGGTGGGCTGTGATGCGGTAGGTACGTGGCCGGGTGTACCGAATACCCGTTAGGTATCTCGGGAACCCTGTTCACATCGTTCGGGGCCGTATGGGAAACCTCGGCCGGACTCCCTGCGGATGGAACCTGAATAGGCGATAAACCTGGACTAGAGGCTTAAGTGTTTAGGTAGGTCGTGGTCTACACCCACGTCGGCTTTCGCTTGAAGTCTGCCGAGCACATGTCGTGTGCAGACGCTAAGTGGTGGAAACATGTATGAGGAAGTACACCCCTGCAGGGTTATCATGATCTATTCGAATAGCCGCGTCCGCGGTAAAGGACTACTTGGTTGCCTATACAGTTCATAGACAAGTAAATGGATACTACTAAAAGCCTCAAGATAAGTGTGAGTGCCGAGGATGGCTCTTCTGTAGGAAGACGGAGGTGGATCCTCGGTAGTGTATTGAAGTGGTGAGTAGTGGACTCGTGTGCGCAAAACCATTTCAAGTTGGAGTATCGTAGGATAGCCTAGCCAAGAGTCAGAGCTGGCTTGCTGCAATAACTCCACCAACCCTTCTTGATACTATGCATGTATGTAGGATCTGATGTAAGTCTTGCTGAGTACCTTTGTACTCATGTTGCTATAATCTACATTTTTACAGAAGACGCTGCAACCCCTTCTGATGGGTTCTATGTAGACGTTGACCATCAACGAGTAGGCTAAAGACCCAGGTGGTGACCCTGAGCTTGTGAAGGACCATGTAGTATAGCTAGGCTTTCCAAGCCTCTTTTATTTTACTAGTTGTCTGTACTCAGACAAGTTACTTCCGTTGCTGGTTTGTATGACTGTATGACTTGTATGTTGGGTCGTGAGACCCGTACCTTTGTGTGTGATATGTATGGCTCCCTGAGCCTTAAATAAAGTACTTGTGTCGTAGAGTCATGTTGTGATGCTTCGTTGTATTTGCACATATCGAGCATATTGTGTGTATGATTGAAATGCTTGGTATGTGTGGGATCTGACTATCTAGTTGTTTATCTTTAGTAGCCTCTCTTACCGGGAAATGTCTCCTAGTGTTACCGCTGAGCCATGGTAGCTTGCTACTGCTCTGGAACACTTAGGCTGGCCGGCATGTGTCCTTCTTCGTTCCTGTGTCTGTCCCTTCGGGGAAATGTCACGCTTTGAGTACCGGAGTCCTGTTAGCCCGCTACAGCCCGGTTTACCGGAGTCCTGCTAGCCCAGTGCTACAGCCTGGACCCACTTGCTGATGACCGACACGTTCGAAGCTGGGTCATGGATGCCTGTCCCTGTAAGTCTGTGCCACTTTGGGTTTACGACTAGTCATGTCAGCCCGGGCTCTTTATCATATGGATGCTAGCGACACTATCATATACGTGAGCCAAAAGGCGCAAACGGTCCCGGGCAAAGGTAAGGCGACACCCGTGGGAACACCGTGCGTGAGGCCGCAAAGTGATATGAAGTGTTACCGGCTAGATCGATGTGACATCGAGTCGGGGTCCTGACAAAAATGCAGGTTACGGTCTCCCGCTCGTCTGCTAAAGCTGAGTATCGTGTTGTGGCTCATGCGATTGCTGATATGGTTTGGTTGCACCAGTTGCTGTCGGAGCTGCACCATCCTATTGAGCAAGCTACCATTGTTTACTGTGATAATATTTCGGCTGTCTACATGTCAGGGAATCCGGTTCAACACCGTCGATCCAAGCATATTGAGATTGACATTCATTTTGTTCGAGAGAAGGTGGCTCTCGGTCAAGTTCGCGTTCTCTACGTGCGTACTGCTGCTTAGTTTGCTGATATCTTTACTAAAGGCCTGGCGACTACTCCATTTCAAGACATTAGTTTCAGTCTCAATGTCGTCGAGCCTACGGTTGACACTATGGGGGGAAGTTAGAATACAACTTGTATAAGGATTATGACTCCTACTCAGTTTTTAATAAGGCTAGGTCAAGTGTGGCTTAGCTCTTATATATACTTCTTGTACCAGCACAATATTGCATCAACAATTATTCAATACAATTCTACAATGTGGATGTAACAATTATAATTACGGCGGAAGACAAACGTACCGAAAGCATAAGGATTCCATGCAAAAACAGTGTGTAATATCCAAAATTTTCAATTTGGGATGTTATACATTAGATCATCATTGCATATCATATTTTATTACATTTTGGTTTGATCCTAGAAATTCTACGCAACTCAAGGACCCACGGAGAGAGTTGGGGATTTCATTATTTTCATATTTGAGTTTTCTCAAATTTAGAAAAGAGGATCATTTGATTTTAATTATTTTCTCTTCGAATATTTCTTTTATGAAAATAAAATGAGAGGGGATAAAATCACTTCCCCAAAATAAAGAAATATGGGAGATTTAATATTAAAATCAAATAACATTTTATTTTGAGTTTTGTCGCTATTTTATTTGAATTAGGAAAAATATGCGTTTTTCAAAATTGCATTAGAGGCCCAAATAAATGTTCACCTTGTCCGTTAGATTTTTAGAGGACGGGGATAATTTACTTCAGGATTTTTGGAGTCCGTTTAGTATTTCTTTTCTTTGTTTTTCTGAGAGGAATTTTTTCAAAAAAGTCAACCGACCTAACCGGGCCATGTCCGCCTGGGACACTAGCATGGCCGGCCCTTTAAAGCCGTGGGGGGCCAAGCCGCCAGTACCCCTCCCAAAACCCTAGCGCCGCCCGAACCACCCCGCCGCCGCCAGTTCCGCGCCGCCACGCCGCCGCGTCGCCGCCGCTACGTCGCCGTCGCCCCCTCACAGCATCGCCGCCGCCCCGGTCCG